>NW_025534959.1:0-133148 GCF_020615455.1 Coregonus clupeaformis
AGCGATTCAGAACCATCACTGCTCTCCATCCTCTCTTCTAAATCAGCTGCTCAGAGACCATTAAATACCTTCTGTTAATGATACAAAATATAGATTCTGCTAGTTTAATTTTATTTTTTCAATTATACTCCAAAAACGTTATTGTTCCTCTCCAAATACTTTATTGTTCTATTATAAATTACATGGTTGAGAAGTGCAAAGAAGAACACGTACATGTACTCTGTGCCAGCCCCTTCCTTCCGTTGACCCAAATCACAATCACTAGAATTCAAGTTCATTGCCTTACATACAAGTATAGCCTTACACCAACATATATAAAGTAATATCTAATGTAAAGCAATGCACGCATCATGTAACATATCATTGTTTTTAATTGTGGAGAAGGGTAATTCATATTTTATATATAGTTGTATAGTGAGAGGAGTGATGGATGTGCTGAATAGCTAAACAATTATGGTGTACAGAATAATTAATAACCAATAATAATCCAAACTGAAGTTCTAGGGAAACAGAGGTATTGTCTGTACTATAGTGTTGCTTTCATTGCTATTGTTTTAGTATAATTTACATAAAACTACTGTAATTACATATTATAACTAAAACCTATTCTACAATGCACCATTATAATGCAGTTGTAGCAACTAATCCAGGCATCATCAAGATGTCTTTGCTGAGCAAATAGGGAAATCAAGAGAATGCTTAAAACATGTAGCACACTTAAAACCTATAAGTTCCTCTGGACCTCTATTGTGATTCTACCAAGGCTTCCATAGTATTCATCTGAAAAATAGAGACTTATACAACTTACCAGACAATGGGCCAAATACCTAATCATTATTGTGTTAAAATCTAGAATGGATTCTCAGGCAGGATTAAGTATTTGACCCCACAATGCAAAGCCTGTTTACTGCAGGCTAATTACTATGAGATCAATGTGTCTCTGTTGAATTCACAAAATTACTATAAAGTTTATTTATCAGGCTGTGCATCCCTGACGCATCACTTTACTGTACATCTATAAATCATAGCTACCTCTTAAAAGGTGCATTACTTAGGATATTGTAACTGCTTGTTTTAACTTAAATATATACCTCAATTTCTATTATGCACACAGCCCATCTGTAATTAGCCCACCCAACTACCTCATCCCCAGCCACTGTTATTTACATTTGTTATTTATTTTTGCTCATTTGCACCCCAGTATCTCTATTATTTGCACATCATCTTCTGCACATCTATCCTCCAGTGTTAATACTATATTGTAATTATTTTGCACTGTAGGCCTGTTTGTGCCTTACCACCATAACTTACTACATTTGCACACACATATGCAGACTTCTATTGTGTTTTTGACTGTACATTTTAGTTTATTCCATATACTTAACTCTGTGTTGTTGTTGTTTTTATCCGCACTGCTTTGCTTTATCTTGGCCAGGTCCCAGTTGTAAGTGGGAACTTGTTCTCAACTAGCCTACCTGGTTAAATAAGGGTTAAATAAAATTAAAAAAATAAAAGTAAGTATGTAATTTAAGGGATAGGTGGTAATATCAAGTAATTTAAGGAAAGGGGGTAATATCAGTAATTTAGAGAGAAAGGGGGTAATATCACTTGATGAAGCAATGGATTGCAGACAAATAAATAATTAAAGGTCCATTATTTTTATTCACTACCACACTGAATGACTAACCTTACTCTTCCTGCTAAGTGTCTCCAAAGCCCTAAAAATGTTAAAAAGAGAAAAATCAATATTTACTCTCAAATGAATCAAATCTCATGTTGCTGCTTGTATGTCCGAGGAGAGATAGATGGACTGTGTTCCTTTCCCACCTGTCTGGAAAAGATAGGCCTACTAATGGCAACAGAATGGCTGCCAACAATAAAATGCTTTATTAGCGTTTGCACCTTTATTTAGTTGAGTGACAATGCCCGAGAAGCGGGTGTTTTGGAGGATATGTTGACATGGGTGTTGTTAGGCCGAGTGAAGTCGAGGGCGGCAAACGTGTCAATATATCCTCAAACTACATAAAATATCCAGGCATTATCACCTACAATGGGTTAGCAACATATTCAAAATAATGATTGACATATTTTGCTTTAAAAAAAGTTATTTTCTATTGATTTATTCGCCACTGTATTTCATCCTTCCACAAGATATAGTCCCGACACAAATCTGGGGTTGCTACCCAAGCCGGCTGGTCTTTGCGTTCTATCGGTTCCGTTGCCAGAGACGCGTGAGCCCGGTGCGTTCAGTCTTTTTGTTCTGTATCTACTGATGTTCGATTCGATCTAAATGTTGTATTGCCATACTGGCTGGATCATATGCGCTAGCTTACTTCAACTATAGCTAACTTACAGTCACATCAAACAGTGCAGCCAGAAAACAACAAAAGTAGCATAGCATTTGCATTTTGTTTTACGGCTGTTTTCAGTGACATTTATTTGGATACATCCATAACAATGAGCTAATAAGCCGCGATTTCAGCTGGCATAGGAAATGTGTCTCTCGTCAGGGCGCTGTTGTTCAGAGGAGCTAGCCATGTTACTAACACAGCTAACACAGTCACTTCCAAACTGAAGCTGGAAAGACTTCAAACTATCTGCACTTCGTTTTCGTTTTACCTGCTTTTCTATTTACATTTCTTCTGTATATATCCATAAAAAATATATGCCGGCTGATTCATAGATTTGGACTGGCTCGAGAAGCGCTGCCTTTCTCCTCCCGACATCTGTTCATTACTATGGGACATGTGGGGAGATCGGATTGAATTTTGAAACAACGTTGCAAATGTCGGAGAACAGACCCCGCATGGTTTATTCAAATCTCCACTGTTGAAAACTAAATGTTAGTCTAAAAGAAATGTCAGATAATGTCTAGATACACACCTTTTTATGGTGGAGATCAAGTTCATAAATTGCCTGGCTGGGCTGATGAGACAGTGGATTGCGCCAGTCAGATCGAACAGAGTAAATAGGCATTTTAACGTCACAGATTTGCGGCGGTGGGCTTGTGGAATAGACACCGGCTACAATGCGGTTTTGACCAATCAGCATTCAGGATTACACCCACCCGTTGTATAATCATAAATAAACAATACAAACATCAAAGTGGATGTGAGTTTTGATGAAGGTTACTATGGAGTGTCGCGGTGATATTGTGGCTTCCATACCCTGTAAGGTGTATAGCGGACTTAAAACAAAAAAAATAACATCACAAAATGCAGCACAGTCAAACACAAGTCACTTATGAATTAATTGGTGAAGTCCTGTTTTTGCATTTATTTATTACGTGATGAGGAGGGGGTTCTTGGATAGGAGCCTAGTATTAACACACAATACCTCTCCCCCACTGCTCTCCCATCCCTGTCCCTGGCCTTCAGTTTGTTACAGGGTGAACTTAAGTGTCAATACTTACATTTCTTAGCAATATTAACACATGTATATTTTGTGCTTTTTGTTTTTGATGTAATTACATAGCCTATTTCTGAGTATTGTTAAGTTGGTTGTTAAGACTATACAAAAGTTATGTAGTTAAGTTTCAAGCTGTTTTAATTTTTCCTTTGCCTTTTCCCCATGATCTTTGACTGCTTATATATGCTGCCATCTCTGCTGGTATAGTTTAGACACCACCACAGAACACATTTATTGCTGTCACACTGAGGTACATGATGATGGATATCGAGTTTCCAACTAGGAGAGGTAGTAACTAATCAATGATTGAAAGGCGACATCAACAACTGTCTCATTTAGCAAAGAAAGGTACATTAGGCCAGGACTATGGTCCTTATTGGACATTTACCAGCAGGTCCAGACGGTGGTAGGACTACAGGCTCTTATTGGACATGCCCCAGCAGGTCAGACAGTGATAGGACTACAGTCACTTATTGGACATTTACCAGCAGGTCCAGACAGTGGTAGGACTACGGTCCTTGTGGGACATGCCCCAGCAGGTCAGACAGTGATAGGACTATGGTCCTTATTGGACATTTACCAGCAAGGTCCAGACAGTGGTAGGACTACAGTCCTTATTGGACATGCCCCAGCAGGTCCAGACAGTGATAGGACTACAGTCCTTACTGGACATTTACCAGCGAGTCCAGACAGTGGTAGGACTCGGTCCTTTGTGGACATGCCCCAGCGGGTCCAGACAGTGATAGGATATTGGTCCTTATTGGACGTGGGGCAGTGGTGGACTACGGTCCCTTTTGGACATGCCCAGGTCCAGACAGTGATCGGACCTATGGTCCTTGTTGTGGACATTTTACCAGCAGGTCCAACAGTGGTAGGACTCACGGTCGCCTGTGGACCATGCCCCCGCAGGTCCAGACAGTGGTAGGACTCACGGTCCTTATTGGACATTTACCAGCAGGTCCAGACAGTGGTAGGAGTCACCTGGGTGCTTTGTGGACATGCCCCAGCAGGTCCAGACAGTGGTTAACTGAACACACACTGTGCTGTTTGACCAAAAGGCACAATGTATTTTATCTGTTTGAGAAAAAGGGTGCGATTCTACATTTACATTCCCATTTCAGTCATTTAGCAGGCGCTCTTATCCAGAGCGGCTTGCCCATGAGCAATTAGGGTTAAGTGCCTTGCTTAGGGCACATCGACAGATCTGACTGCGCAATCCAGATTAGAACCAGCAACCTTTCGGTTAATGGCACAGCGCTCTTACCCACTAAGCTACCTGCCGCGCCCTACAGTTTAGTAAATTAATAATCCACAGCTAGTCTGCATTATGCACTCCCTTTTGAAGTGAGATCCCACCTGCTGTCACAAGCCTTCCGAAAAAAAGATTGCAGTCAGAGTGCAGCAGTTCGAGTGCAGTATAACTGCAGAATGCAGCAATTACTGCGTCTAAAATAACACAGCCGACAGCAGTTACTGCACTTTTACTGCGGTTTCAAATCTGCAATCTGCAGTCTGCTGGCTAGGTCTCTCTTCGGTCTTTGGCTGTAGGTTGCTCCTGCTCGTGTCATCGGAAAAACAGCACCTATGCAAAGCACTAGCCAACCATGCGAGCATGAAAAGACAATCGTTTCTTCTTCGATTTGCCTATCATCATAAATAAGTTCCCTCTTTATGCAGCCACTCTCAACAGTGACATTTTGGGAATGGTATTGGGCTAACTGACCAAATTCTGTTGAATCATACAGTAGGCTTTGTTCATTCGGCGACAAATAGCATTCATACAGGTCACAATATTATTATCTAAAATAAACAAAAAGCGAGTTGTTTCACAACAAATGTACAGAGTTCCGCAGAAGTCTTGTCGCCTACTCAGGAAGGGGCGTCATGGCCCTCTTTCCAACCTTCCTTAATTCAGAGGGGCAGGATCCAAAGCGGTAGTCGATATTGAAGATGGAAGGCGCAGCGGCGCCCACTGTGATAGCGTCTACCAGCAGCATCGCGGAAAACCTTTACACCTCTACTCTCCTCACGACAGGCACTTTTTTCGTACTGCTTCGGGGCTCTCGTTTTCACAGAAATAGTAAGTAGTCAAGTTTCAAGTTTCAAGCTCTAGGCTACGGGATACGCATGGTATATGTCGTCCAAAGAAATGCTTACTTGCAGGTTCCTTCTCGACATATGCAATAGCAATGACACATAATAAAATATAAGAATACGAACATAAATTAAATGGCTCAGTAGAGCTGAATAAACATTTTATAGTAGCATAAGTATTATTCAAGAAGGCACATTTTATTGTCCAATATTTATACGTGTATTGGAGAGGGGGGAATGGGGGGTCAGTGTATAAACAGCAGTATTATAAAGTCTGGTAGCAGCAGTTGTGATGTGTGTGTAGCATGAATGTAATTTGTGTGTGTGTATGTGTGTGTGTGTGTCTGTGTGGGTGTGTGCAGAGAGAGTGCGTGTGTGTGCTAAGGTGGGAGAATCAGAGCAGGTGGTCAGTCCAGTTCAATTGTTCAGCAGTCTGATGGCCCAAATCTAACTGCCTGTAGTTCAGGACACTGAAGCAAGGATATGCATATTCTGTGATTCTATTTGAAAAAGAAACACTTTGAAGTTTGTGGAAATGTGCAATTAATGTAGGAGAATATAACACATTCGATCTGGTAAAGATAACACAAACAGTTCCATCATCTTTGGAAATGCAAGAGAAAGGCCACAATATAATATTGCAGTTTAGGCGCAATTTAGATTTTGGCCACTTGATGGTAGCAGTGTGTGTGCAAAGTTTCAGATTTATCCAGTGAAGCATTGCAATACTGGACTATTTTGTATGAAGTCTGCCCAAATGTGCCGACAATTGGTCAATTGACACATTTTCAAGTATAACTATACAGAACATACAAAAATGATATGGTAATACAAAATGTAAGTTTACACACTCCACAATCCATACATGATGGATCATTTTCTTATATACTAACTTTCATACATCTAGATGGCCGGGCGGGGGTGGGTGCCGTCTTCACCACCTGCTGGAGGGCCTTGCGGTCGTAGACGGAGCAATTCCCGTACCAGGCCGTGATGCAACCGGTCAGGACGTTCTTGATGGTGCAGGGCTAGTATTTGGAGAGGACCTGGGGCGGCATGCTGTTGTGTCCTCTTGACAAGAGTGGTGGTGTTGTTGGTTCATGACACGTCCTCGGTGATGTGGATGCTGAGGAACTTAAAACTAGTGACTCTCTCTGCTGCAGTCCGGTTGATGTGGATCGGGGCATGTTCCCACCTCTGCTTCCTGAAGTTAAAAATCAACTCCTTTGTTTTGCTGATGTAGTATCTTAAGAGTCTAGGATTGTGCTGACGTTTACAAATTGTGTAACAGCTGAACTTTGCTCTGCTTTGTTGTAACATCTGGAAAGCATTACTGATGTTCATGGAAAAGAGGAGATGGGGGAGTGAGGGAGAAAAGACTAGGGATTGTTTTTTTAGAATCACACCATAATACGTCATAAAGGATATAAAACCATGTCTTGAACAATAGAATAAGGAGAATAGCTAATCAGATTGGCTCAGGGCTGTTTTCTAGATACCTGCAGGTATCTGTCAAAATTCGATGCTGTAAACTCTTTGTTATAATAAACCTTTATAATCAAAGTACAGTGTCGGCGGATCTTCTTATCATCACAAGCATGGACCAGCAAAGGTGTTTCTTTAGGCACTACATTTAATGGCGACGAGGTTTTTGTTTTATTGTTCTTTGGGACGTGCTACGTCTCTTCTTTGCATTCCATTCCTGGGCTACAAAACGACTACCGCTCAAAGAAGCCGGCAAATATAAGGTGAGTTTAATCCCTTACATTGGGCGCTGGCCGTTTTGTGAGTCCAGAGAGTGTGTGCGTTAGAGATGTACCGTTAAATTACTTGTGCGTGCGTTTTGCTGGTGTTTGCTGTGTGGTAGGAGTTCCGTTCTAAATTTTCTGAATTAGTTTGCGTTGAGAACAACGCAAACAGTGAGGTGTGTCTGTAGGGCACACCGATTTGGACACACATATTTTGCCTTGAATAAAAGTGAAAGGAGTGTCCAATGAAAGGCTTAGAGGATAACGCTTGATATGAGTCAACAGTATACTTTTAGGGCGCCGTTAATTTAAGGAAGCCCTTGTGAGACCAAGGCATCCATATGATGGCCGTAAAACCAGGAGAGTTGTTAGATTGACTCTCGGGTCTGTTCTGGGAACAGTGAGTTTGTACGACATATATTAAATTGTATGTTACCTCTTGGAATATGGTTGCGGATTGTATGTCCAATGTGACCTCTCATTTAATGTCGGCAACTTAAGGTAGCAGAAATTTAGCAAAATAATTTAAAAGACAAAAGGAACGGCGATAAGCAAGCTTGCTCTGTATAAACGGATCCGGTGTGTGTGTGTCTGAGAGGAGGAAAAGCACATTTCTCTGTCAGCGTGTGTGTGTGAAACAGAGTGAGTGTGGCTGCGTGCTTGATGAGTTCCAGATGTGTGTTGACTAAGACTAAGGACCAGGGGTTTTTAGTCTCTTGTAAATAAATGTGTTAGGTATTTTTGTTTTCAAATGTTAAGCCCCTAGAGTAAAAAGTTAAAACCCCTACAACACAGTTAAGGTTAAATATCTTATGAGTCTCTGTTTGTGAGAACGTTTGTAATTCTTAAACTATATAAACTATGAGCCCCCTGGAAGGACAATAAGTTTAAAGATCTTATGAGTCTCTATAAAAAGAGAACGTTTACTAACGAATCATGAGCCCACAGGGAGGACTTTTTAAGAGTGTATAGAGATGTTTTGTAATTGATAACAGCATAACTATAAATCTGCAGATAAGTGAAAGATAACAAGCTTGGTAGTGGGTTTGTGTTCTGTGTTCTGTATGTTCTATGTGTTCAGTTTGTGAGCTCTGTTAATGTCTTAAGTGTTATTGTCTATGGGAGAAGAGAACGGAGCAACAGTCTATAGCTCCTTCCACTCTGAAATCACATTGGTGACTGAACTGCGCACGCGTAGGATTCATGAGTTTAGCCACTCCCCTGCACTGAACTGGAGAGAGAATCGGGAGAGTCCGTTTTCAGTGCAGACAAAATAGAAAACGGGAGGGGGAATTTTGCACACAAGTGAAATCTTCTTTTGAATTAACTATTGCTTGACTGTAAAACTGTTTTGTTGATAATCGGTTGAGTTGGTGAATGAGAGATATATTAACGGATTAAAAATAATAATAATAAAATAAATGAATAAAATAAAATGTTATTGAGCTATTTATAATATTCCTGGGTTAAGCTGTTTGCTTATTTCTTAGCGTGAATGTGGAAAAAAGTATAAACTAAACTCTTCTTTGTTCTTTTGCCTTTCTGTCATACGAGAGACGAGAAGGAGGAGACAGAGAGAGAGAGGGGAGGTGCTGACATCAACTGACACCAGTGACGGCAACCCTGTCCAACTCAAGGCCAGTGCTGTTATTATTCACAAATCTACTTTCCCTTACAGGATATAATTGATACATTGTGTTTACATAGAATATTTCATGTTGTGACCATTTCGCAAGAGCTTGGCAACAGACTGATGAATTTATGTAATTGATAATTGCACATTACAGTTTCCGTGAATGACTTGTATTGATTAGAGTTGTCTTGGAAATCCAGCATTAACATTATTCTGTAAAATTAAGGTAATTAGGTGCTTATTAAGCAATTGGGTTGTGAGTTGGTACAGATCTTTTATTTTTTTAATTGCTCTGGAGTTGACTACTTTCCTTTACCTTTCCTGATCGGATGTGGTAAGACTGCCACCAATCAATAATTTGGTAAAATAAAATTCACAAACAAATTGATATATTGATTGAATTGATGGATTGAATTAGTTGATTTAGTTGGTTGGTTGATTGATTGATTTAGTTAATTGGTTGATTGATGTAGTTAATTAATTAATTGATTGGTTGATTGGTGATTGATTGATTTATTGATTGAATTAGTTGATTGATTTCATTTTTTGATTGATTGATTGATTGATTTCATTGGTGATCGATTCATTGATTGATTGATTGGTAATTGATTGATTGATTTGGTTTAATTAGTTGTTTGATTGATTGATTGGTAATTGATTGATTGATTTGGTTTAATTAGTTGATTGATTGATTTCATTGGTGATCGATTGATTGATTGATTGATTAGGGATTGATTGATTGATTTGATTGATTAGTTGGATTGATTGATTTAGTTAATTGATTGATTGTTTGTTTGATTGAGTTGGGTTGATTATTGATTGATCAGATTAGTTGATTGGTTAAATTTGTTGATTTGGTTTAATTAATTGATTGATTGATTGATTTGATTTTTTGATTGATTTAATTGGTTAATTGATTGATTGGATTAATTGATTAATTATTTTTTAATAATAAAAAAAAAAAAAGGAGGGAAACAAGAGGGAAACACATAACATAGTCATTACAATGGGGAAAAAAGGACATCAAAACTACAAAAGCAATTACTCCTCTTCATGTAGTACAGAATAGTAATCCTCTAGTTAATGGTATAGCAAAACTATCTGAGAAATGGAATAAACGTTGGCCTGACATTGAACAACCATGGCCATTGGAAGGCACTCTTAACCCAGACGTCATCAAGATAACGCAAGTGCTTGTATCCACGTATAAGGCAGAACAAAAGAAGGGGAAGAAGGGAAAACTTCGCAAGAAAAAAGACAAAAAGAGCTGGGTGTTCTTAAGCTGTTTGAAAATGAAGGACAGAAACTGATAAAAGATACAAAAGACAAGAGAGACAGAGGTACAGAGAAAATGGCAAAAGAGGTGAAGGTGACAGAAAAACTAGTGGCAGAAGTCAATACACCTTTCTCATATATGGATTCAGCAAAAACACCCCCACCTTATGAGAAAGAAGCCAAGTTTAAGGACGTTTATCCTCAGCTTCCAGTGATCATTCAGGAAGGTGATTATTGCATCAGAGATGAGGATGAACGAATAATAGAGAGAGGACAAGCAGAAACGACCATAAAGATGAATCCAAACTCCAAAGGCAGGAAGACAACGAGATGTCTGGAGACTAAGGGTAGAGTGAGATCAAGGAGGATGGAACTTGATGATGATGATGATGATGATGAAGATCAGAGTGATTCAGAAGAGATCATGGGTGGATATGACCCTGTCATCAGACAGAGGTTGGCCAGAGCAGAAAGAAGGGGTGATGGAAGTTGGAAGAAGAAGAATACAAGCGATTCGAGCTCTGATGAAAACGAAGATGGAGACAACGATGAAGATTTGGAGACTAAATGTGCTTCATATTCAAGAGGATTTTATCCTCCAATGACTAACACAGAAGAAATAGAAAGAGATATAGACCGATGCGTATCATACCTGTATAAGGCCAATAACTTAGAAGAAGTAAAAGAACTGGAAGAACGACTCAAAAGCTGAAGACAAAGGAGAAGAAGCTGCTGAGAAAAGAATCCCAAGAATCTGAGAAGAGATATACATTGAGGCCAAGGAAAGATGGCACTAGTAAGAAAATTATGCCGGTGATCATTCGAGGACAAAACCTAGAATATAAGCCTTTGCAGAATACCGATATATCAGATATACTTGAGAAGCTGCCTACTCTTCAAGATGGAGCATATCCTTGGATTTCAAAGTTGGAAGAAATTACGGTGGGAACACAGTCTGCCATAGGAGACATCAAGAGACTTTTGGCTAATCTCCTTGGGATTCCAGGCATGGAAGAAATTTTTCAGAGAGCTGGACTTCATAGATATGTGGGGACTGCAGTGAACGATCCTGAATTGTTGGCTGCAAGTAGGAATCGGCTGTGGAGAGCACTGAGAGATACGTTTCCAACAAATGTGCATCCTGACAACATTCTGATTGACCCATTAGGACAACAAGAAAATCCAAGAGCCTACGTGTCAAGAGTTCATCAAGTGTGGAGAAATATTACCGGAAATGATCCAGATGTGAGTCAAATTGAGCAGTCAATCTTGAGAGCTAAACTACAGATGGGACTGCCCTTACCGGTAAGGAGCAAACTGGCAGAAGTGGTTGGACTTGGGAGCATGACAAAAGGTGTCTATACAGATCATATAGCCCATCAAGTGGATCTGTACCGGAAAAAGGAACACAACCAGAAAGAACAGGACCAAGAAACTCTCAGAAAACTCAATCAAATACAACTGGTGGAGAATAAAAAGGACAAGAAACAAGCTCTGGTGATGCAGAATCAGGGTAAACCAAATCAACAATCACTGCCACAGCTTCAACCGAACCAGTTCCAACCACAATTGTACCAGACACCAATAGCGGTACCACTTGTTTCATATCCACAGCCAGTTTCTGGACAGAGACAGAATTGGAGAGGAAGAGGACGAGAAGGTTCAGGAAGAGGAAGAGGAGGAAGATTCAAGCCACACTTCCAGCAATCTTCAGAAGTGTGTTATAATTGTGGACAGGTTGGTCATTTTGCCCGTGAGTGTAATGAGCCAGAAGGAAACACCAGGGGGGAATTTCAGAGGAAGATACAGGGGCCAGTCAAGATCCTCTGGAGGACCGGTGAACCCTTATAGGGGCCCGGAGCAAGGATTCTAGAGGTGCCCAGAAGATCCGAAAGGGGGTGTCAGCTGGTAGCATCAGGACCGGAAAAAGATCCAACAATTGAGGTGAAAGTAAACAAACGACCATTGGAAGTGATGGCGGATAGCGGAGCTGCTTTTACCTGTGTTCGGCCTGAAGATGCTACACATCTCCCTATGTCCAATCAACTAATTAGGACAATCGGATTTGAGGGAGTGAAACAGCTGATTCCTCTTACGGAACCAATTGAGCTCTGCTATGAAAATCAGAAAATTACAATACCCATACTAGTATCAGAACATACACCTATTGCATTGTTGGGAAGAGATGCATTGTGTAAATTGAACTGTACAATAAAATGTACACCAGACGGCTGTCTGGTAGAGATGCCAAAGGAAAATGTTTACCAATTGTCAATGACGACTGAGATGGATTTTTCTTCAGTATTCTGGATTGGAAATCTCAGTGAAGATTTTTTGAAGCAGGCTAAGATATGGGAGAAATTCATTGTGACAAACATGCCAGATGCGAGGCTTCCGGAATATCCATCTCATTGTACGCTCAAGTATTTCAAGAATGCTGCCCAATCGGACTCAGAGGAATGGCTGAGTCGTCAACCAAAGAAAGTTCAACTTACCTCATGTTGCATAATTTTAGGACCACAAGGAGCAGCTATGAAGATAAACACAGACGATTATCTGGATAAGGAATTTGAGATTGAGCAGAGTGTGCCACATGTGACCTTGTTGGTTTCTGAAGGCTATGAGCAGAAACAAATAGGAGAAATGATGACAGAAGCAGAGAAAGCTGTTTTCATACCAATGAAAGAGAATTTGGCGATTTGGAGGACTGAAGATCATCGATTCCTCAAAATCATGATTTCGGCTCAAGGACAAGGAGAGCCACAAGCTGTACGGAAGACAAATGAATCTGTTTGAAGTGTGAAGATGAATTGAGAATCTATGGAAGAAGAGATGTTGAAAAAGGTTCAAGAATGTTTGAGATATTAAAGTAGGACTGATATTGGATTTGTGAAATCAGCTCAATTGAGGTGAAAGTTGAGGAGGCAGACCTCCTTGGAAGAATCAGTATCCATTGAAAGATGAAGCAATCCAAGGGATTGAACCAGAAATTTAAGGACTTTCGAAAGCAAGTGTTTTGAAGACAATAGAAAAATCGTTAGAGTAGCAATCAAATATTGTTTTGGAGAAACCATGATGATTTAGTAAGCTATGGGTTAGCTTATGTTGTAAATGGGAGATTAGGATAAAAATCACAAAGGAGTAGAGTTTTTGGGAACCATATTTTCTTGAATAGATTGACTATGTCATAGGCAGATGCACAATTTGTCTGAAAAACAATGTTCGCCGGGGTGTGACTGTTCTTCCTGGCCACATTCCCACACCGAGAGGTCCTATGCGTGAGTTGGTTATCGACTATGTTGATATGATAAAACCAGTTGATGGGAAAAGATACATGTTGGTGGTTGTAGATAGATTTTCACGATGGCCGGAGGCCTGTCCAACCAAGCGAAAAGATGCTCAGTCGGTTGCTAAGTTCTTGTGCAAAGAAGTCATAAGCAGGTGGGGATTTCCCGACCGAATATCCTCAGACAATGGGAAAGAATTTGTGGATAAATCAGTGAAATTGACGTTGCAAAAATTGGGAATTAAGCAACGTCTAGGAGCAGTTTATCACCCACAAAGTCAAGGGATTTGTGAAAGAATGAACGGTGTCTTGAAAAAATCGCATTATCAAAATTTGCCAGCATACGGGTCTCAACTGGATAGCGGCGCTTCCTTCTAGCATTAATGGTGTGTCGCTCAAGTGAGTTGCGTGATCTACGTATGACACCCCATGAACTGGTCACAGGAAGAAGGATGCCTACGCCTTGTTTTGCGAACAAGCGGAAAGGGTCCAAGCTTGGCTCTCTTGGAAGATGAAATGAGAGCATACGTTACATATATGGCCAATTTTCATAAAAAGCTGTCCACGTATGTTTCTGACAGGCAAAGAAAAGAAGAGGTGCAGGAGAAGCTTGATGAGCAAAAAGGAGTACAGTGCAACCGGGGGGACAAGGTGTTCGTGAAGGTATTTAGAAGGAAGTGGTATAACGAACGTCGTGAGGGACCATTTGAAGTTGTTCGTAGTACTGGAACAGCTGTCCAGGTTAAAGGATCTCCAACGTGGTATCATTTGTCACATTGCGTTAAAGCGCCTGCAGAAGTGGTGCCACGCACAGAGAGACAGGATGTTGAAGGCTCAAGAGAGCAGGATGACGATAGGGAAGAACAGGTGGAAGGAGAGATGCCTGACAATATCCAGAGTCAACACCCAGAAGGAGAGATTGTTCATGTTGTGGACAACAGTGATGATAATGTGTACACTTCTGATGGTGCCAGAGATGACTCTGCAATGGATGGGAAGGAAAAGAGATTTGGGGACATTGACTTTCAATACGTCCCAGACACAACAGGGAATATTTCAGTGGAATGTGTGAAACCACGGAGATCACCAAGGGCAACTCTGTTACAGGAGAAGCTGATGATTCAGTTAGACAAAGTAGGCCCAGACCAGCTAGGAGAAAAGTCAGACCAAAACGTTACGAAAACTAGGGTAGAAGTAACCCTAGGAAAGTCAGCTCAGCTCCCATGCCAGTGCACGGGAGAGAACAGTGGTAAAGGGAAATTTAGAGTTCAGTGGGAAGACAACCATGGCAGGAGTTTAGATCTGTTAGGAGCAGTTGCATTGAGAAAGTATGCGTTGCTGAATGATAAGAGAAGAATGAAGATTGAGGGTGATTGTACTCTCTATGTGTACAATTCCCAGCAGGAGGATCAAGGTGATTATAAATGTATTTTTATAATCCACAGTTTGAAAGTGAGGGATTAGAGTCGGGACTGAGAGTTAATGTAGTGACACTAGTGGTGATAGATGGAAGTATAAGTAAAGAGCTCCAAGGTATAGGGAAAATAGATGAATCCACAACTATTACATCAACACTCCAACCTAATGCAACAACAGTAAGAAGCAATTCAACTCTTTCAACATTAACAGCTGTTAAAGCTATAAATGTGTCACATTTCATTACAATGGCGCCTCAGAAACTCGTTCCAACACCAATTTTAGACAAAAATATTGTCATTAGGGCTAGGATGGGTGGTACAGCACATCTTCCTTGTAGATGTGAGAGACGGAGTGGGGGTGGTGACATTCCTCCCACGTGGAGAGACAATTATGGAGAAGAATTGTTGTTATCAGGACTAGAAGTAGAAGCTGTGCCACCTGACCAAAGGAAGTATATTTTGTACAACGATATGAAATGGAAAAGGGTTAGGAGTGATTGCTCACTTATTTTGCGTAATATTACATGGGAAGATCAGGGAGAATATGCTTGTACTTATTTAGAGCCAGCATTCAAATTTGTTCCGGTTAAGAATTACTGGATAGAAGGCTATGTAACTCGTAAGGTGACGCTTATGATAGGAACTTTAAAGTCTGTTGAAGTTTCCACAGTTACCAAAGGAGTTCAGGAGCAGCATACTACAGTAGCTACTCCAACAATAAATAATACACAGAGGACATCTGTAACTTTGCCACTGGACCTAATCAAGAGTGTTAATACATCAACTAAAGCCACTATTTTAACAATAACTTTGGAAGAAATGAATGTTACAACAGCGATAACAAGCCCCGGTAATGTGACACAGACACCAACAACAACTTTCCTGAAACTAAAGGATGTAGTAAACGTGACTCAGAAGTCTGTGATACAGATGGAGAGTGCTGTAAATGATAGTAAGGATAGCGTTGAAATAGGAGAACAGATGGTAGCAGTGAATCATGTACATTCATCTGAAATAGTGGAGAATACTATCCCGGGGGTACAGGATGAGTTATTGGATTTTGATGGAAAGCAAGAACATATATCTGATCAATACCGCTCGTTAGGGAAGAGAGAAACTAAATGGAAGGCATATGGATTTGACTCTTCTGTTTTGCAAATTAAAGATGGATGGGCAGGTAGGAATCTATGGTTCCAGCAGTTAACTCATTCTGTAAGATCAGTGAGGAATCTTGAGGGTCCATGTCTGCTGAGAATTCCATCACCAGGCACGTGGGGTTCAATCTTAGAGACAGTGGCTCAACCTCTATCAACCGCGTGTCAATCTTATGCTTTATCATGGTTGTTGTATCAGCAACAATCAGTAACAGATATGATGATGTCATTGTCAAGACATTTGTTTAGGCCTAAGTTTAATTGCTCTTGGTTAAATGAATTACCCTATGTCAATTTGTTAGATCAGAATGAAAATCAGTTAACAGCGATTCCTGAAGCATTGGAGGTGAAACCAATAAGGGCTAGAAGCTGTTTTTGTTCAAATAAAACATATGATGGACCAGGTATGTTTATGGGTATATCAGATTGTGATGAGTATATGATGACTTTGGATAAGCATGAACGTAAGGTTAGTGGTGAGACATATAAAGTAACTTTTCATGTTCCATCTAGTAAGAAGAGAAGGACTTTGATGGTAAAAGATCAGCTTTTGCCTGGAAATGTGACTATTGGGAATTTTCGAGATATTTGGTGGGTTTGTGGTGATAAAGCATATATATTCTTACCCTATGGATGGACAGGATGTTGTTACATGTCGACGTTGAAACTTCCATATGAGGTTTATACTATCCAAAAGGGAAAGGCATCGGACACTGCTAAATCTGATTCTAGGTCTGGAAATAGAGTGAAAAGGGGAAATGGCACAATTTAATAGTTTGGAGTCCTACCATTGGAGGATAAGTCTAGGAGAGAAGTGGGGACTTGGACTTTTTCCATGGTATGGTGTAACATTTTTGGCAGATCACATTGATAATATTACCTATACTTTGCAGGGTTTTGCAAATGAAACGATACGAGGGTTTGATCTTCTGTCTAATACTCAGAGAAGTCACAGACTGACGTTGTTGAAACATGACATGGCTCTTGACTATATTTTAGCCAAACAAGGTGGCTTATGTGTGGCTATGAATCTGACGGGGAGATGATTGTTATACTTTGATCCCCGATAGTTCCGATAATATCACTAGTGTTATAGATGCATTGAAGAGTATAAGGGATGCGTTTGGTCAATCAGAAGGAGCTGGATGGTCAGCGAAAGCTTGGTTGCAAGATCAGTTGGGCCCAGTGGGAGCAGTGATAGTTCAGATTTTAGTAGCAGCTCTTATAGCGCTGTGTATAATGTTTTGTTTTTGTACTCTGTTGTTGACTTTTGCGAAGGCTATGATATTGAGATGGGTTGGAGTTGTGATGCCTGGGGACAACACTCAGATGCCCTTGTTAGCTGTTACTGAACTTGATGGAGATAAACAAGTAGGGCTAGATGGAGTATTGATGGATAGATATCCATTTTGATTATCCGATCATTTTTCATGTCTTTACATATTATTGTGATATTTAGTGTTTTGATATGAATCAAAGGGGGGAAATGGAATGTCATTCATTTTATATCTAATTTATATATCAATTTTAGTTGACATTGATGTTTTAATTTGCATGTGTTGTTTTGCAAAAGATACTGTTTGGTATTTTCTTTTCTTCCAGAAGCATATGGGGGAATATGTAGAGGGACTCAAATACTCAAACATGGACAATATGAATGGACTGGAGGAAGTGGAACAAGGAAGGAGTGGAAATGTTCCGATTCCATCATCAACGTCGCATTGAAAGACGACACTGTGGAGGAGATGAAGTCTAGTGGACTACATTCCAGTGTTATATTCTTACTACATTCCAGTGTTATATTCTTTCTGTATTAATTTTTGAAGAATTATGTTTTCTGTGTTGGGTACATGTGGGGACCTCAGATGTTTTTGTTTATTTCGTTGAAGTTTAGGGATATGGGGTCTAGGCAAGGAAAGAGAGAATCCACAGGAGGGTCCGATGGGTCGACCAGCCTGAATGTGGACATTTTGATTGTATTTTGTTTGCTGGGGTTTTCATATGTATTCAATTGCATCATAGCTTAAAATGTATTCATGAAGATGTATGAATTGATCTGGAGTACTTAGGTGGTCGCCTAGGGCAGAGGGGCCGTGAGAGAATTTTCCTGTCTTGACTGACTGATGGATATTTGGAATGAAAGCTGCCAGACAGGTTTTTCGCTCTTACACTCCATGACAATTTATTTACACTCCATGACAATTTATTTACACTCCATGACAATTTATTTACACTCCATGACAATTTATTTACACTCCATAATAATGTATTTACACTACATACAAAAATGTGTCTATATAAACATGTGTTTAATCTCCATAAATTTGGTTTATTGTTAAAGTTACTCAAGAGCAACAATTGTTATTTGTCATAATCCTATTCTTTTTGTTTTCGAGACTTAATTAGTCTCGAAGGGGGGAAATATGTAGTATCTTAAGAGTCTAGGATTGTGCTGACGTTTACAAAATTGTGTAACAGCTGAACTTTGCTCTACTTTGTTGTAACATCTGGAAAGCATTACTGATGTTCATGGAAAGAGGAGATGGGGAGTGAGGGAGAAAAGACTAGGGATTGGTTTTTTTAGAATCACACCATAATACGTCATAAAGGATATAAAACCATGTCTTGAACAATAGAATAAGGAGAATAGCTAATCAGATTGGCTCGGGCTGTTTTCTAGATACCTGCAGGTATCTGTCAAAATTCGATGCTGTAAACTCTTTGTTATAATAAACCTTTATAATCAAAGTACAGTGTCGGCGGATCTTCTTATCATCACAAGCATGGACCAGCAAAGGTGTTTCTTTTAGGCACTACACTGACTTTGAGGGAGAGGTTGTTGTCATGAAAACACAATGCCAGTTTACTTACCTCCTCCCTATAGGCTGACTCGTTGTTGTTGGTAATCAGGCCTACAACCGTGTTGTCGTCAGCAAAGTTGATGAGGGAGTTGGTGTCGTGCAAAGCCACGCAGTTGTGGGTGAACAGGGAGTACAGCAGAGGACGGAGGACTCACCCCTGGGGGCCCCTGAGTTAAGAGTCAGTGTGGAGGAGGCGTTGTTGCCAATCCTCACAGCCTGTTGTCTGCCCCTCAGGAAGTCCAGGATCCAGTTGCAGAGGGTGATGTCCTAATTGCGACACAAACATATTGGTGTCCACGTTTGATACAATAATTTATTGAAATCAGTATGTCAGTGGCTTTCACCATCTTTCACACAATAGCTGCCATCAGAATTAATGGAGGGAATCAGTACTGCTTTGTTGATTAAACAAATTAAACACATTATGATGATCAGACAGTTTGTATTGTTCATACCTTGTATCACATGGCTAATTGTACCCTTATGATAGGGGCACAATTAGTTCTGATAAAGGGAAGAGTTTGCCATTTGCTGATTTCCAGTACTTTTTACAGATTTGCAAATTATTCAACCTGTATATTTTATATGCATTTTATACACATTTTAGATATGCTGTGTGACCTGTATGACTGTTTTTCACAGACGGTGACATGACATCGTATTGAACACTGCACTGAACTGAAGGTTCAATTATTTCAAAATGTTCAAGGAATATAACTGGAGAAAATGAACATAATGTCAACCTACTTCCTGTAAAATAGGCTACTTCCTGTAATATAGGCTACTTCCTATAAAATAAGCTACTTCTTCTAATATATGCTAGTAATATAGGTGACTTTCTGTAATAAGACTACTGTCTGTAATTTAGACTACTTTCTGTAACATAGGCTACTTTCTGTGTAGACAGACAATGGTCTCAGTACAGTGTTTTATTTTCTCTGGAAAGGGAAGTTGTTTAAAAACAAGGTCAGTTTCATTGTCCCTTTTCCTTCCAGCATCAGGGGAGAATGTGACCAAAAGTCTCCTCTTCCACGTAGGCTAGACAGTCTTTTTTCCTGTGACACGAAGCAACCAATGAAACTTTATTATTTTAATAACAGGAAGGGAGGTTTGGAGTGCAACAGAGGACAAAACTTCCCATTATTTACAGTAGCACGCATTATAACAAACTGCATCTATAGATTTATCATAATCAATGTGTTACGACATTCTTTCAGAATGCTGTCAGATCAGATAGGTGTCAGTCAGCTGTGGGGTTAGTTTCTGTTCCCGAAATACAAACTATGAAAAACCACTTGGCAATTATGTTTTATATAGCTGTTGTACTGTTTTAGATGAGAGCTTGCAGGTAAACAGATCACTCTACCCTTCACTGGATCCTGTGCATATGCCAATAAACTGTTATTTGATTTGCCTTAGGCTGTATTATTTCCTTTCATTGTAATCTCTTTCTACAGTATGCCATCAAGATAAGCACAGCAAATGCATTTAAATACACGATAAAGTAGACACCACCAGAGCACAGCTATCACTGACTATGTGGCACCCCCCAAATGAGTGGATAACTGTATTTCACAGTAATCTGATTGAGACCACGGTAATCAATGCACGGGCGCAACCCTCCATCTTTCTTTTCACAAAAAGAAGCTCGAGGAGGCGGGAGAAGTGGAGGGCCGAATGTATCCCTGTCTCAAAGATTCGGCTATGTAAGTCTCCATAGCTTTTCTCTCCTCTTGAGACAAAGGATACACATGGCTCCGTGGGAGCGCTGCTCCTGCCTGGAGATCAATTGCACAATCCCCCTGTCTATGAGGAGGCAACTGCGTCGCCCTAGTCTTGCTAAACACGAGAGCTAAATCCCCATATTCAGGCAGAATGTGCAGTGCGGGCACTTGGTTTGGACTTTCCACCGAAGTCGCCCCCACGGAAACACCCAGACATCGCCCCTCGCACTGAGCAGACCACCCATCGAGAGCCCTCTGTTGCCACGAAATAGCAGGGTTATGGGTGCTTAACCAGGGAATTCCCAGCACCACTGGGTACGCAGGAGAGTCGATCAGATACAGCTGTATAGTCTCTTCATGACCCCCTGCGCACACATCCTAAGTGGCGCTGTGATCTCCTAATCAACCCCCGACCCCAACGGGCGGCTATCTAAGGCATGAACGGGAAAAGGTTTGTAAACAGGTAGGAGAGGGATCCCTAAATCTACACAAAACTTCCGATCAACAAAATTCCCAGCTGCGCCTGAATCTACTAGCGCCTTATGCTGGGAATGACCAACCTGTGGAAAACAAACAGGTATACAAAAGTGCGCAACAGAAAGCTCTGGGTAAGTGGGACGTCTACTCACCTGGGAGGCCCCCCCAGTGCGTGGCCTGTTGCCTTCTCCCCCGGAGAACCCTCCCCAGCACCTGGCCGCAGTGTGCCCTCCACGACCGCACTTGGTGCAGGAGACAGGCCCCCTCGGGCTCCTCCTCCTCCTTTCTCTAGCGCCGGCACCCCCGAGCTCCATAGGGCTCGGCTCGGAGGTGCCGGAGGGCGGAATGGACGGACCCTCCTCGGGACGTCCACGGGTGGCCAGCAGGGTGTCCAGACGGATGGACATATCGACCAACTGGTCGAAGGTAAGATGGGTATCCCTGCAGGCCAACTCACGTTGAACGTCCTCCCGTAGGCTACATCGAAAATGGTCAATGAGGGCCCGTTCATTCCACCCTGCGTCCGCCGCTAGAGTCCGGAACTCTAGAGCAAACGCCTGTGCGCTCCTCCTCCCCTGTCTCAAGTGGACTAGACGCTCCCCCGCCGCTTTGCCCTCAGGTGGATGGTCGAACACGGCCTTAAAGCGACAGGGAGAACTCGGCGTAGGAGATGGTGTTGGCGTCCATCTTCCTCCACTCTGCGTTAGCCCACTCTAACGCCTTGCCCGTGAGACAGGAGATGAGGGCGGAAACGCTCTCGTGTCCCGAGGGCACCGGGTGTACAGTGGTCAGGTAGAGCTCCACCTGCAGGAGAAACCCCTGACACCCGGCAGCTGTTCCGTCATACGCCCTCGGGAGCGAGAGCCGAATCCCCCTGGGTTCCGGACCTGGGACTGGTGGACCGGCCGATGGGGTTGGCAGAGTAGGTGGAGGCTTGGGTACCCCGCTGGCCTCCCATCGGTGCAAGGTGTTGATGACGTCCTGTAGAGCGGTCCCCAGTTGTCGTATCTGGTCATCTTGGCCGCGGACATGCTCCTCGAGCGACTCAGGCGTAACTGCAGATCCTGCTGATTCCATTCTGGTGTGTGATTCTGTCAAGGGGTGCTGAAGGTGGGTGTGGTGCATGAATCAAGCGCAGGACGCAGAAGCTCAGTCCAAAAGACTTTAGTGCAATAATCACGTAGAAAATAAGCACAATAAGCCCGAAGGCGAAATCACGCCGCACACAGGCGTCAAACAAACGGCGCACTAACATGTGTGAAAACCCTCTCCAAAACACTGGAGGGAAGTACGTAGCTCCAACACGAAAACAGATGAGCAATCACACACAAAGACAAACACCACCAACGAGAACTAAATAGGACACTAACGAGGACTAACAAGACACAGGTGTACAACATAAAGACAAAACCAAACGAACATGAAACATCGATCGGTGGCAGCTAGTACTCCGGGGATGACGACCGCCGAAGCCTGCCCGAACCAGGAGGAGGAGCAGCCTCGGCCGAAACCGTGACAGGCACCCTATTCCCTATGTAGTGCACTACTTTTTACCAGAGCTATATGAGCCCTGTTCAAAAGTAGTGCACTATAAAGGGAATAGGGTGCCATTTGGAATGCTGGCTATGTGCTTCCCTGTCCCCTCAGGTGTTTGGTCTGCTGGTATGGACGCTGATAGCGGGGACAAACTACTTCCGTGTGTCTGCCTTTGGGTGGGTCATGTTTGTGGCCATCTTGTACTGGGTCCTGACAGTCATCTTCCTCATCATCTACCTGACCATGGCTTACAACAGGATCCCTCAGGTCCCCTGGACAGCTGTGGTACGACACATACTACGACACATAATACAACAGCACATTATCTGACCAACTTGAAACTTGAGTGATTGGGGTTGTTTATTATATAGCTAGTAAATAATTGTGGAATATTTACGTAACTCAAAAGCAATGGAGTGAACTGCCTGGATGGTTTTGGGGAAGAGAGGATTTTTGTGTGCTCCTGACCATGTCTTTATGAATGTGATCAAATGAAGCCATTCTATAATGTGTACTAGCCTACAGTATCTGAGCCAGCCAGCCAGGAATCCTGTTGTTGTCATTCTACAGGACCTGTTCTTCAACAGTAGTGCTACAGTGATGTATGTGGTGTTTCACAGGGCCTGTTCTTCAACAGTAGTGCTACAGTGATGTATGTGGTGTTCTACAGGACCTGTTCTTCAACAGTAGTGCTACAGTGATGTATGTGGTGTTCTACAGGGCCTGTTCTTCAACAGTAGTGCTATAGTGATGTATGTGGTGTTATACAGGGCCTGTTCTTCAACAGTAGTGCTACAGTGATGTATGTGGTGTTCCACAGGGCCTGTTCTTCAACAGTAGTGCTACAGTGATGTATGTGGTGTTCTACAGGGCCTGTTCTTCAACAGTAGTGCTACAGTGATGTATGTGGTGTTCTACAGGGCCTGTTCTTCAACAGTAGTGCTACAGTGATGTATGTGGTGTTCTACAGGACCTGTTCTTCAACAGGAGTGCTACAGTGATGTATGTGGTGTTCTACAGGGCCTGTTCTTCAACAGTAGTGCTACAGTGATGTATGTGGTGTTCTACAGGGCCTGTTCTTCAACAGTAGTGCTACAGTGATGTATGTGGTGTTCTACAGGGCCTGTTCTTCAACAGTAGTGCTACAGTGATGTATGTGGTGTTCTACAGGGCCTGTTCTTCAACAGTAGTGCTACAGTGATGTATGTGGTGTTCTACAGGGCCTGTTCTTCAACAGTAGTGCTACAGTGATGTATGTGGTGGCAGCAGCAGTGGATGCAGCCTCAATCAGCCATGCTGTTAAAGGGCGCCATAACTACAACTGCTGGGTAGCATCCACGGTAAGAAAACCACCTCAGACCACCCAGACATACATTTAAATCACGCCAACTGTGAAAATATACCACAAATATGACTGAGTGTTTATGATCAAAGCGATATTAAAATATACAATACTAAAATGCAAATATATGCCTACAAGTCAGATAAGAGAGGTATGATGCCACTGTGTACCATCCCAATGATATCTATTTGGTCCATTTAAGCCTGCTCTACTCACACCTACTATTGTACTGAATTTCAATGTTTTCATCTGTCTGTTTTTCAGTTCTTTGCCTTCCTGGTCACGCTCTGCTATGCAGGAAGTACGTATATAAGTTTTCAATTGTGGCGATCGAGGGATGAGGAACAATAACCAATCACAAAGAACATCTAAAGTATATCCGTTATGGTACAGGATCTTGAAAAGTACAGATGGTTAAGTGCAACAACCACTCCTTCCCTTTGGAATACATTTCTCTTTGATTTAATTTCTGTTCTATTTCTGTTCTTTTGGAATTGTGGTGTGTTTCATCTGTTGGAATGACAGAGCCTGAACCCCAGGGATGTTTGTACTTCTTATGAACTCAAATGTTTTTTTAAACATTTGGATGAAAATAACTGAAGCTAATAAAGTGGCTATTCTATTGTTCTGAAGCTGGAGATCAAAGCTTTAACTCCAATATTAAAATGGATTGGACAGTAATGTTGTACCACACTAGATGGTGCTAAGATACAAGGCTGAGAAACAGGGCTTATGAAGGACATTACAGTTAATTATCTTTTTGATTATTCAAAAAAGAATCATATACGAGTAATATCTTTTACTAATAGGAGTCAGCGACACTGAACAAAAATAAAAATATAAATGCAACATGCAACAATTTCAAAGATTTTACTGAGTTACAGTTCATATAAGGAAATCAGTAAATTGAAATAAATTAATTAGGGCCTAATCTATGGATTTCACATGACTGAGAATACAGACATGCAGATATGCAAAAGAAAGGTACGGGTGTGGATCAGAAAAGCAGTCAGTATCTGGTGTGACCACCATTTGCCTCATGCAGTGCATCACATCTCCTTCGCATAGAGTTGATTGTGGCCTGTGGAATGTTGTCCCACTCCTCTTCAATGGCTGTGTGAAGTTGCTGGATATTGGCGGGAACTGGAACACGCTGTCGACACGTCGGCCCAGATCATCCCAAACATGCTCAATGGGTGACATGTCTGGTGAATATGCAGCCACTCTGTTCAAAACGTTGACATCAACAAACCGCTCACCGACACGACGCCATACACGGTCTGCCATCTCGCTGTCTGCCATCTGCCCAGTACAGTTGAAACTGAGATTCATCCGTGAAGAGCACACTTCTCCAGCGTGCCAGTGGCCATCGAAGGTGTGCATTTGCCCGCTAAAGTCAGTGTAGTGTATTTAAGTGGATGTTAATGTTGTTAATGTTTTTAAGTGGAACCGGAGAGGATGTTTATTTTAGTGTCAGAGGGAATGGTTTTAGTCTGACACCCCGGATAGGACAGAGAAGTCTGTGTGTTGTAGACAGGGGATTGGACAGTAGAGGGAGCCACCCATATCTTGGGAAGATTATATATACTGGGTAAAAACGACGAAGAGGTTAGAGCGGCCATTGCAATCTGGGACGCCGTTCTCCGGGTGATCTTGACACCTGTAACCTCATGCTGAAATCTTGTGATATGAATAAAACGTATGATCAAAGGTTCAGTATGAGCGGACTCCTTTGTTTATCAGCAATAATTGCCAGCATTGACCCGATACTACAAATGGCGTCACGAAAAGGGAGGGTCTGCATCTCTTCTTTGTTCCATTCAAGCGCCAAGCTGACTCGTTCTGAAGTCATGACCAGATAAGGGTGAGTTTTTTTCTCACCGCTTTGGGAGTTTTGTTAGTTTGGATGCTATTTGGGTGTGCACTGGAGAGATGTACCGTTAGGACCAATGTGTGGCTCGTGTTGCGTTATTGCTGAGAACTGGGGGTCTGGCTAATCATTATAAAAAATGTTTGCACTGGTAAACAGCGCAAAAGGGGGGAGAGTCTATAGATTGGCTATAGAGATGTGTTGCTTGAATAGGAAGTCAAGAACAATTGATGGAAGTGAATAAGGCCAAGATATGTATACAAGTTAGGACATTGTGGATTTGATAAGCCCTCAGCGAGGCGACCTCTAGGGTGGGCCATAAATCCTGATAACGCATTCGGTGTGATTAGGTCAGTCTGGGACTGGGGTTTGGAATATACATTTTATTGCATGTTACCGCTGAGCTGGTGGTTGACGAAGCATTTGTCTGATGTAACCTCTCATAGAATATCCATAACTCACGGCAGCCTAAAGTTAGGAACAAGGAAAAAATAATTTAAGGCGCAATGTCGGGTACATTGTTTTCATGCCACATGGTGCATACAGGCTAATGCTAAATGCTAATGCTAAATGCTATCTGCTGCATGCTAACATGTGACCTTAGAGGTCCACTGCGATGGAATAAAGCCTCTTAAATTATGTTTGTGTGTGTAGAATTTCGGTTCTATGCTCTGTGAGCTCTGTTAAATGTTGTTTGACTATGAGGAGAAAACGGAGTTACAGCAGGACTGTTAACTGGCTGTTTGGGTTGGGGAGACAGCTGAGAAGCTGCCGTCCACGGTGAAATCGTGGTGATGAATGTACTGCGCATGCGTGTGATTTTACGGCACTAGACTACAACACGTTGGATTTTACTAAACTACAGCGCGTGTGATTTTACGACACTAGAGTGACGTAGGGAGCATATGCTTCTGACACAGACGAAGGAACAAAGAGGAGAGATTTGAACACGAATGGAATCTTCTAGTTGTTACATCGGCTGTTGGTTAAAGATGAAACTGTTTTTGTGACCTATTGAATTGATAAATGAGAGAGAGATGTTGACGGATTAAAAATAAAAATAATTAAATAAATAAATAAAATCAAAATGTTTTTGAGCTATCTATAATTATTCCTGAGTTAATTCTTAGAGCGAATGTGAACGGAGGAATATTGAATGGTTGAAGTGACTCAGTGATTGCATAAACTGCTAAATTCTTTTTCTGTTTCTATGCTCTTTTGTCATATGAGAGGAAATAGGAACGATGGGACGAGAGGAGAGAGAGAGAAAGAAAGAGAGGTGCTGACGTTTACATCACGTGAAAAGGTTTTGGTGCTGTTCTGTTTACAAAATCTTCCCCTACAGGATATTTGATGTTATGACAATTTCACAGAGGCTTGGCAAAACACTGATTTAATAAAATTTGCATTTTGGAGTTTCTGTGCATCACTTGGGTTTGATTACAGTTGTGTTGGGAAATCGAGTACTGACATTATTCTGTAAAATTAAGATAATTGGGTGCTTATAAAGCAAGGGGGTTTATGGGTATTGTAGTGTTGTAATATTGGAAGTCTTTATTTTTGGATTGCTCTGAGGTTGACTACTTGCATTTACTTTCCGGATGGGTTGTGGTAAGATAGCCACTAATTGATAAATTGGTAAAATAGGATATAGAAATAAAAAATTGTTTTTTATTATTCATAATTTTTTAATTGATTTTTTAATTGATTTATTTTAATAAAAAAATAAAAAATTGAATAAATATTTTTTATAGATTTTTTTGATATTCATATTTTTGTTGATTGATTTAAAAAAAAAAAAATTTGTTGTTGTTTAGTTTATATTAATAATTAAAGGGGGGAAGCCATATGCTATATAGTCTAAAATAAAATAATTCACAATAAAGGAATATAAAAGAGTTGTTACAATGGGGAAAAAGATATCAGGACTATGAAGGTAAGTACACCTGTTGATATAGTACAAAATAGTAATCCTTTAACTAAAGTATTGCTAGGTTATCCGGCAAATGAAACAAAAGTTGGCCTGACATTGAACAAACCATAGCTAGTAGAGGGAATCTTAACCCTGACGTCATCAACATGATGAAAGTGATTGAATAATAGATAGAGGACAAGCAGAAACTACAATAAAAATGAATCCAAACCTCCAGAAGTAAGAAAAAACCGAGATGTCTGGAAACTAAGAGAAGAATGAGGTTCGGAAAGATGAAGATAAAGATGAAGATACAGAAGAGAAGAAAAACTGCTTGAAAAAAGAATCCCAAGAATTGGAGGAGAAGAATACATTGAGGCCAAGGAAAAAGGCCACTAGTAAGAAGATGATGGAAGATGATTGAGGACAAAACTTAGAATATAAGCTGTTGAAGAATACTGATATGTCAACAACAAGAAAGAACAGGACCAAGAAACTCTCAGAAAAACTCAATCAAATACAACTGGTGGAGAAGAAGAAGGAGAAGAAACAAGCTTTGGTTATGAAGAATCAGAGTGAACCAAATCAACAATCACTGCTACAGCTTCAACTGAACAAGGTCAAATGCAATTGTACCAGCCACCAAGGGCGGTACCAGTTGTTTCATATCCACAGCCAGTTTCTGGACAGACACAGAATTGGAGAGGAAGAGGACGAGAAGGCTTAGAAGGAGGAGGAAGATTTCAGCCACACTTCCAGCAACTTTCAGAAGAGTGTTATAATTGTGGACAGGTTGGTCACTTTACCTGTGAGTGCAATGCGCCAGGAGGAAACAACAGAGGAAATTTCTGAGGAAGATAAAGGAGCAAGTGAAGATCACCTGTTCTCTAGGTGAACCCTTAAAGGAGCAATGATTCTAGAGTGCCTAGAAGATACGAAGGGGGGTGTCAGCTGATAGCACCGATTAGAGAAGAAGAGAAAATATCTAACAATTGAAGTAAAAACAAAGGACTAGGAGAGGTGAATAGTGGAAAAGCTTTTATCTGTGTTCAGCCTAAAGAGGTTAAACATCTCACTATGTAAAATTAACTAATTGGGATAGGATTTGAGGGAGTAAAACCGCTGATTACTCTTAAGGAACCAATTGAGCTCTGCTATAAAAATCAAAGAGAAATTAAAATAGACATACTAATATTAGAACATATACCTATTGCATTGTTGGGAAGAGATGCATTGTGTAAATTGAACTGTACAATAAGATGTACACTAGACGGCTGTCTGGTAGAAGATTTTAAAAGAGTAGGGTTTTGGGAATCTATTAGACTGCCTATTAGACAATATGTCTGAAAAATAAAGTTAAAAGGGGTGACTGTTATTCTTGGTTACATTCCTACACCAAGAGATTTCAGACTAGGCTAAAATATGTTTAGTCGTTTGCCAAGTCTGTGTGTGAAGAAGTCAGAAGCAGGTGGGGACTTCCCAATCACATATTCTAAAAATTGGTGGTAAAGGCTTTTGTGAATAAATCAGTGGAAAAGGTTTTTAAAAGTTAGGAGAGAAGATTAGATTAATAAAAAAGTTAGGAGAACTAGGGGTTGAAGGAACTCTAAGACAGTAAGCTAAGTTTCAAAGTTAGTAGTAAGAGAGAGAACAGTGGTGAAGGACATTTTAGAGTTTAGTGGGAAGATAGATATGGTAGGAGTTTAGATCTGTTAGGAGCAGATGCATTGAGAAAGTATGCGTTGCTGAATGATAAGAGAAGATTGAGGGTGATTGAGTATCTATATTTACAGTTCCCAGCAGGAAGATCAAGGTAATTGGAGGTGTATTTTTTTTAATAATCAAAAGTTTGAAATTGAGGGATTACAGTTTGTCACGGCCGTCTACGGAAGGAGTGGACCAAAGCGCAGCGTTTGTAGCGAACATGACTTTATTAAAGTTAAAGTGCACGAACGAGAAAACAATAAACAATGACGGATAGTGAAGTCCTCAGTACACAGACTGAAACATGGAACAAAAACCCACAACCCTAAGGTGAACATTGACAGTTTAAATATGGCTCCCAATCAGAGATAACGAGCCGACAGCTGACACTCGTTACCTCCGATTGGGAGTCACATGACGAGACAAGACACTACAACCAAAACCAAACACAACCAAATGAACACACCCTATACCCAACACAACCAAATGAATACACCCTGGCCCAAACTACACAGTCCCGGAGCCAGAGCGTGACAGTACCCCCCCCCTAAAGGCGCGGACTGCGACCGCGCCTCAATACGGGCTAAACAAGGGAGGGCTGGGCGGGCATACCTCCTCGGCGGTGGCTCTGGCTCCGGCCTTGATCCCCACCTCCTCTCCAACCCCCCAAAGTACCCCTGGTCCTGTCTAGCCCCGCTGGCCGGAGCCGGACTGACGACACGCGCCCCTGGCTTGGTGCGTGGAGGACGAACGGGCCTTACCAGGCTGACGACGCGCACCACTGCCTTGGCGCGGGAGCAGGAATGGGCCGGACCGGGCTGACGAAGCGCACCCTTGACTTGGTGCGGAGAGCGGGACCGGGCCGGACAGGGCTGACGAAACGCACCACAGACTTGGTGCGGGGAGCAGGAACGGGCCGGACAGGGCTGACGACACGCACCACAGACCTGGTGCGGGGAGCAGGAACGGGCCGGACAGGGCCGACGAAACGCACCCTAGGCTTGATGCGTGGATCCGGAACGGGCCTCCCCAGGCTGACGACTCGCATCCCTGGCTTGGTGCGAGTAGCAGGAGTGGGCTGGATCAGGCTGACGGCTCGCACCCTTGGCTTGGTGCGAGTAGCAGGGACGAGCTGAACCAGGCTGACGACGCGCACCGTAGACTTGGTGCGGGTGGCAGGAACAGGCCGGACCGGGCTGGCGACGCGCACCGTAGGTTTGGTGCGAGTGGCAGGAACAGGCCGGGTCGGGCTGGCGACGCGCACCGTAGACTTGGTGCGGGTGGCAGGAACAGGCCGGGCTGGGCTGGCGACGTACACCGTAGGCTTAGTACGTGGAGCAGGAACCGGCCGGGCTGGACTGGCGACGCACACCGTGGGCTTGGTGCGTGGAGTAGGAACAGGCCGGTCCGTACTGGGAACACACACCACTGGCCTTAACCGGGGATCAGGAACGGGCCGGACCGGACTGGTAACACACCTCAGTCTCTCACGCCGTGCCTCAACTACTTCCCTCCCTCTACTCGCCAATGGCTCCCGTAATCCGGTAGCCTTCTCTCCACATCTCCCTGTGGCAGCCTCCTGCTGCCCAGCCGCCCAAGCCATGTGCCCCCCCCCAAAAACTTTTTGGGGTTGCCTCTCGTCCTTCCGACGATGGCCCTGCTGACGCCGTTGCTCCTCTCTCGCCAGGGCCTTGATCCTCCCCCAAGGTCCCTTGCCCCCGAGCATGTCCTCCCAGGACCACGATTTGCCCACCTGGGCCATCGCCAGCCTCTCGATCTCCTTACCCGGCGCTTCCTCCCATGTCCAGTCTCCTTGCTCCTGGACACGCTGCTTGGTCCTTTTTTGGTGGGTTTTTCTGTCACGGCCGTCTATGGAAGGAGTGGACCAAAGCGCAGCGTTTGTAGCGAACATGACTTTATTAAAGTTAAAGTGCACGAACGAGAAAACAATAAACAATGACGGATAGTGAAGTCCTCAGTACACAGACTGAAACATGGAACAAAAACCCACAACCCTAAGGTGAACATTGACAGTTTAAATATGGCTCCCAATCAGAGATAACGAGCCGACAGCTGACACTCGTTACCTCCGATTGGGAGTCACATGACGAGACAAGACACTACAACCAAAACCAAACACAACCAAATGAACACACCCTATACCCAACACAACCAAATGAATACACCCTGGCTCAAACTACACAGTCCCGGAGCCAGAGCGTGACACAGTTAGGACTGAGAGTTGATGTAGTGACACTAGTGGTGATAGATGGAAGCACAAGTAAAGAGTTCAAAGCTTTGGGGAAACTAGATGAAACAACGACAATGACATCAACACTTCAGTCTATTATAACAACAGTAGTAAGAACAGCAAGACTTTGATGGTGGAAGATCAGATTTTGCCTGACAATGTGACTATTGGGAATTTTAGAGATATTTGGAGGGTTTGTGGTGATAAAGCGTATATATTCTTACCCTATGGATGGACAGGATGTTGTTACATGTCAACGTTGAAGCTTCCATATGAGGCTTTTACCATTAAAAGAGGGGTGGCACCGGACACAGATAAATCTGAATCTAGGTTTGGAAATAGGGTGAAAAGAGACATGGCGACATTTCATAGTCTGGGAAGCCTATCATTGGAGGATAAGTCTAAGAGAGAAGGGGGGACTTTTTCCATGGTATGGGGTAACATTTGGGAAGATCATATTGATAATATTAGTTATACTTTGAGTCCAGATAGTTCAGATAATATCACTAGGGTTATATATGCATTGAAGAATATAAGGGATGCATTTGGTAGATCTGAAGGAGCTGGATGGTCAGCGAAGTCTGGGTTGCAAGATCAGTTAGGCCCAGTGGGAGCAGTGATGGATTAGATTTTAATGGCAGTTTTGATAGCACTGTGTGTGATGTTTTTCTTTTGTAATTTGTTACTGACCTTTGAGAAAGCTATGATATTGAGATAGGTTGGAGTTGTGATGCCTGGAGACAACACTCAGATGCCGTTGTTGACTGTTCCTGATCTGGATGAAGATGGACAAGTGGGACTGGATGGAGTATTGATGGATAAATATCCTTTTTGATTATTTGATCATTTTTCAAAAAAAAATCAATATTAGTGTGATTTTAGTATGATGTTATGAATCAAAGGGGGAAATAGGATGATGTGATTCATATATCATTTTATATAATTTTTATATTCTTAGTTGATATTGATGTTTTAATTTGAAAATGTTGTTTTGCAAAAGATACTGTTTGGTCTTTTCTTTTCTTCCAGAAGCATATGGGGGAATATGTAGAGATTGAAATACGCAAACAAGGACAATATGAAAGGACAATGACTGGAGGAGATGGAACAAGGAAGGTGTGGAAAGTCCGATTCCATCATCAACAATGCATTGGAAGTTGAGACTACGGAGGAGATGAAGTGTAGTGGACTACATTCCAGTGTCTGCAATGAAATATAGACATATTTGCATGTGTAATACATAATTTGTGTCATATTCTTAGGTATTACTTTTTGTAGAATGATATTTGATGTTATTGGATACATGTGGGGATCTTAGATGTTTTTGTTTATTTCGGGGATGCTTAGGGACATGGAGTCTAGGCAGGGATAGAGATCCACTGTAGGGTCCGATGGGTCGACCAGCCAGAGAGTGGACATTTTTTGGATAGTATTTTGTTTGCAGGGGCTTTCATGTGTATTTAATTGCATCATAGTTTCAAATGCATTGATAAAGATTTATGAATTCATCGGGAGTACCTAGGTGGTTGCCTGGGGCAGAGGGACCGTGAGAGAATTTTACTGTCTTGATTGATGGATGGATATTTGGAACGAAGGCTGCCAGACAGTTTTTCGCTCTCACACTCCATAAAGATTTGTTCATATTGCATAGTAATGTATTCACACTTCATAAACAGTTATTCATATTTCATAGAAAGGTATTTACACTCTAGAGGAAAATGTTTTTGGTTTAATGTTAAAGATACTCAATAAGATAAATTGTTACTTGTCATAATCCTATTCTGTTTGTTTTCGAGACTTTTAGTTCGTCTCGAAGGGGGGAATGTAGTGTATTAAGATTATGACGTTGTTAATGTTTTTAAGTGGAACCGGAGAGGATGTTTATTTTAGTGTCAGAGGGAATGGTTTTAGTCTGACACCCGGATAGGACAGAGAAGTCTGTGTGTTGTAGACAGGGGATTGGACAGTAGAGGGAGCCACCCATATCTTGGGAAGATTATATATACTGGGTAAAAACGACGAAGAGGTTAGAGCGGCCATTGCAATCTGGGACGCCGTTCTCCGGGTGATCTTGACACCTGTAACCTCATGCTGAAATCTTGTGATATGAATAAAACGTATGATCAAAGGTTCAGTATGAGCGGACTCCTTTGTTTATCAGCAATAATTGCCAGCATTGACCCGATACTACAAATGGCGTCACGAAAAGGGAGGGTCTGCATCTCTTCTTTGTTCCATTCAAGCGCCAAGCTGACTCGTTCTGAAGTCATGACCAGATAAGGGTGAGTTTTTTCTCACCGCTTTGGGAGTTTTGTTAGTTTGGATGCTATTTGGGTGTGCACTGGAGAGATGTACCGTTAGGACCAATGTGTGGCTCGTGTTGCGTTATTGCTGAGAACTGGGGGTCTGGCTAATCATTATAAAAAATGTTTGCACTGGTAAACAGCGCAAAAAGGGGGGGAGAGTCTATAGATTGGCTATAGAGATGTGTTGCTTGAATAGGAAGTCAAGAACAATTGATGGAAGTGAATAAGGCCAAGATATGTATACAAGTTAGGACATTGTGGATTTGATAAGCCCTCAGCGAGGCGACCCCTAGGGTGGGCCATAAATCCTGATAACGCATTCGGTGTGATTAGGTCAGTCTGGGACTGGGGTTTGGAATATACATTTTATTGCATGTTACCGCTGAGCTGGTGGTTGACGAAGCATTTGTCTGATGTAACCTCTCATAGAATATCCATAACTCACGGCAGCCTAAAGTTAGGAACAAGGAAAAATAATTTAAGGCGCAATGTCGGGTACATTGTTTTCATGCCACATGGTGCATACAGGCTAATGCTAATGCTAAATGCTAACCTCATGCTGAAATCTTGTGATATGAATAAAACTTATGATCAAAGGTTCAGTATGAGCGGACTCCTTTGTTTATCAGCAATAATTGCCAGCATTGAGCCGATACTACATCAGTTACGACGCCGAACTACAGTCAGGTCAAGACTATGGCTATGGCTATGACTATGAGTGCGGTTCCTGAGGCGCTGTGGACTAGTAAAGGACAGGGGCTCAGTGCAGCCATGGCCATGATGTAAGAGCAACATTACAAACACGTGGACTAAGGTAGTCTAGCAGTCTAAACCACTGCCCCCGGATCACATATACTGCTGCAGCATGGGTTTGAATCCGGACCAATGCCTTTTCAGCCAAAAACTATCTTTCCCACTGTCTCTCCTCTATCCTCCTCTATAAAGCATTTGTATATGTACAAAAAATATACACCTTTAAAAAAATACTACAAAATGTATAATAATAATATACAAAATATATACACTACCGTTCAAAAGTTTGGGGTCACTTAGAAATGTCCTTGTTTTCGAAAGATAATAATTTTTTTTGTCCATTAAAATAACATCAAATTGATCAGAAAAACAGTGTAGACATTGTTCATGTTGTAAATGGCTATTGTAGCTGGAAACGGCTGATTTTAAATGGAATATCTACATAGGCGTACAGTAGTTAGGTATTATAGGTAGGCATCGTGGGCTGTATATTATTAAGTAGTATAGGTAGGCATCGTGGGCTGTTGTGGGTAGTTGTTGTGTAGTTATTGTAGGTTACTTTTGTATTCGGCGGTGCCGGGTGTAGCACGAAGCTAGCTAGCTAACTCACCTCCTGGATTAGCTGGCGAGTAGCTATTAGCAACGGTAGCAACTAAAAACAATATCCTTTTAGCCAGCTACATTCGTTCGCAGCGACGCCGTTTTTCAAACAAAGTCAACACAGCAGCCATTGCTAGCTAGCCAACACTACCAGCTGGCTGTACTGTAGTAGCTAAATACAATATCTTTGTGCTAGCTACCCAACGTTTAATCATTGCTGCGTTATGAAAGGTAAGCTTGGCTTCTTATATGGTGTTGAGTAAAGCTTAAACCATGTATTTAGATTGTAGGTAGGTATTGTAGTTTGGTATTATAGGTAGCTTACTCAGGTAGTTATTGTAGGTTATTGTAGGTAAGTATTGTATTCGGCGGACCCCGGCGAAGCACGAGTCTAGCTTACCCACTACTTGGACCAACAAAGCTAGCTAGCTAGCTAGCGGGTAGCTACTGGTAACTTTTAGCAACTGTGGTTAGTTGTTTCCAATGTTATTTCATGCTTAAGAGTACCTGTGATTGAGCCAGCTAGCTGCCACCATTCAGCTGTTTTTCTAACCTCATTATCCGAGGCATTAACGTTAGGTGGTCGGTAGCTGCTGTACTTAATTACAGCTACTGATAACAGTCTGCTGTAGTTTACAACAATTCTAATTTCTAAAGTGGAAGTTGGGAGAGTTTTATTCGGGTGGTTCAGTGAAACAATTATAGTTTCTGAGGTGGAAGTTGGGAGAGTTATATTTTTTTTTGGTGAGGGAGGCCTGCTCTCTCCTTTCCCAGATGTTTAGTTCATTTCATTCCGATCTCCTCTGCATTATTGTAGCCATCTGCTGCAGCCTGTCAACTATGCCTCTGCCTATCCCTGTTCTCTCCTCTCCGCACAGGCTACACAAACGCCTCACACCGCGTGGCTGCTGCCTCTCTAACCTGGTGGTCCCTGCACGCACCACACACCTGGAGTTCCAGGTCTCAGGCAGCCTCTGGAACTGCCGTTCTGCCGCCAACAAGGCTGACTTCATCCCAGCCTATGCTACCCTCCAGTCCCTCGACTTCCTGGCGCTGACGGAAACATGGATCACCACTGAAAACACTGCTACTCCTACTGCTCTCTCCTCGTCTGACCATGTGTTCTCGCATACCCCGAGAGCATCTGGTCAGAGGGGTGTTGGCACAGGAATCCTCATCTCTCCCAAGTGGTCATTCTCAATTTTTCCCCTAACCCATCTGTCTATCTCCTCATTTGAATTCCACGCTGTCACAGTCACTAGCCCATTTAAGCTTAATATCCTTGTCATCTATCGCCCTCCAGGTTCCCTTGGAGAGTTCATCAATGAGCTTGACGCCTTGATAAGTTCCTTTCCTGAGGATGGCTCACCCTTCACAGTTTTGGGGGATTTCAACCTCCCTACGTCTACATTTGACTCATTTCTCTCTGCCTCCTTCTTTCCACTCCTCTCCTCTTTTGACCTCACCCTCTCACCATCCCCCCCTACTCACAAGGCAGGCAATACGCTTGACTTCATCTTTACTAGATGTTGCTCTTCTACTAATCTCACTGCAACTCCCCTCCATGTCTCCGACCACTACTTTGTATCCTTTTCTCTCTCGCTCTCCTCCAACACTACTCACTCTGCCCCTACACAGATGGTAACGCGCCGCTGCAACCTTCGCTCTCTCTCTCCCACTACTCTCTCCTCTTCCATCCTATCATCTCTTCCCTCTGCTCAATCCTTCTCCCTCCAATCTCCTGATTCTGCCTCCTCAACCCTCCTCTCCTCCCTTTCTGCATCCTTTGACTCCCTGTGTCCGCTATCCTCCCGGCCGGCTCGGTCCTCCCCTCCAGCTCCGTGGCTTGATGACTCATTGCGAGCTCACAGAACAGAGCTCCGGGCAGCTGAGCGGATATGGAAGAAAACTAAACTCCCTGCCGACCTGGCATCTTTTCACTCCCTCCTCTCTACATTTTCTTCATCTGTTTCTGCTGCTAAGGCCACTTTCTACCACTCTAAATTCCAAGCATCTGCCTCTAACCCTAGGAAGCTCTTTGCCACATTCTCCTCACTGCTGAATCCCCCCCCCTCCTCCCTCTCTGTGGATGACTTCGTCAACCACTTTGAAAAGAAGGTTGACGACATCCGATCCTCGTTTGTTAAGTCTAATGACACTGCTGGTCCTGCTCACACTGCCCTACCCTGGCTTTGACTTCTTTCTCCCCTCTCTCTCCAGATAAAATCTTGCGACTAGTGACTGCAGGCCGCCCAACAACCTGCCCGCTTGACCCCATCCCCTCCTCTCTTCTCCAGACCATCTCCGGTGACCTTCTCCCCTACCTTACCTCGCTGATCAACTCATCCTTGACCGCTGGCCATGTCCCTTCCGTCTTCAAGAGAGCGAGAGTTGCACCCCTTCTCAAAAAACCAACACTCGATCCCACTGATGTCAACAACTACAGACCAGTATCCCTTCTTTCTTTTCTTTCCAAAACTATTGAGCGTGCCGTCTTTAGCCAACTCTCTTGCTATCTCTCTCAGAATGACCTTCTTGATCCAAACCAGTCAGGTTTCAGGACTGGTCATTCAACTGAGACTGCTCTTCTCTGTGTCACGGAGGCTCTCCGCACTGCTAAAGCTAACTCTCTCTCCTCTGCTCTTGTCCTTCTAGAACTGTCTGCTGCCTTTGATACTGTGAACCATCAGATCCTCCTCTCCACCCTCTCCGAGCTGGGCATCTCCGGCGCGGCTCACTCCTGGATTGCGTCCTACCTGACCGGTCGCTCCTACCAAGTGGCGTGGCGAGAAGCTGTCTCCGCACCACGTGCTCTCACCACTGGTGTCCCCCAGGGCTCAGTTCTAGGCCCTCTCCTTTTCTCCCTATACACCAAGTCACTTGGCTCTGTCATATCCTCACATGGCCTCTCCTATCATTGCTACGCTGACGATACACAACTAATCTTCTCCTTTCCCCCTTCTGATAACCAGGTGGCGAATCGCATCTCTGCATGTCTGGCCGACATATCAGTATGGATGACGGATAACCACCTCAAGCTGAACCCTGGCAAGACGGAGCTGCTCTTCCTCCCGGGGAAGGACTGCCCGTTCCATGATCTCGCCATCACGGTTGACAACTCCGTTGTGTCCTCCTCCCAGAGTGCGAAGAGCCTTGGCGTGACCCTGGACAACACCCTGTCGTTCTCCGCTAACATCAAGGCGGTGACCCGATCCTGCAGGTTCATGCTCTACAACATTCGGAGAGTACGACCCTGCCTTACACAGGAAGCGGCACAGGTCCTAATCCAGGCACTTGTCATCTCCCCGTCTGGATTACTGCAACTCGCTGTTGGCCGGGCTCCCTGCCTGTGCCATTAAACCCCTACAACTCATCCAGAATGCCGCAGCCCGTCTGGTGTTCAACCTTCCCAAGTTCTCTCACGTCACCCCCCTCCTCCGCACACTCCACTGGCTTCCAGTTGAAGCTCGCATCCGTTACAAGACCATGGTGCTTGCCTATGGAGCAGTGAGGGGAACGGCACCTCCGTACCTTCAGGCTCTGATCAGTCCCTACACCCAAACGAGGGCATTGCGTTCATCCACCTCTGGCCTGCTGGCTCCCCTTCCTCTGCGGAAGCATAGTTCCCGCTCAGCCCAGTCAAAACTGTTCGCTGCTCTGGCACCCCAATGGTGGAACAAGCTCCCTCACGACGCCAGGACAGCGGAGTCACTCACCACCTTCCGGAGACATTTGAAACCCCACCTCTTTAAGGAACACCTGGGATAGGATAAAGTAATCATTCTACCCCCCCCAAAAAAAAAAAATATAATAATAATTGTAAAGTGGTTATCCCACTGGCTATAGGGTGAATGCACCAATTTGTAAGTCGCTCTGGATAAGAGCGTCTGCTAAATGACGTAAATGTGCCCTTGAGCAAGGCACTTAACCCTAATTGCTCCTGTAAGTCGCTCTGGATAAGAGCGTCTGCTAAATGACTAAAATGTAAATGTAAGACCCTTGTGAGGACGACGAGCATGCAAATGATTTTCCCTGAGATGGTTTCTGACAGTTTGTGCAGAAATTATTTGTTTCTGCAAACGCACAGTTTCATCAGCTGTCCTGGTGGCTGGTCTCAGATGATCCCGCAGGTGAAGAAGCCGGATGTGAAGGTCCTGGGCTGGCGTGGTTACATATGGTCTGCGGTTATGAGGCCTGTTGGACATACTGTCAAATTCTCTAAAATGACTTCGGAGGCAGCTTATGGTAGAGAAATTAACATTAACTTCTCTGGCAACAGCACTGGTGTACATTCCTGCAGTCAGCATGCCAATTGCACACTCCCTCAAAACTTGAGACATCTGTATGGGACATTTCTGGGATCTTTTTTTCAGCTCATGAAACATGGGACCAACACTTTACCTGTTGCATTTATATGTTTGTTCAGTGTAGAATGAAAACTTGTCAAAAACACTTACTGTACATCATTTGAAATGCTGCCCAGGTTTTGCTTTGTGATGCTTTGAGGGTCCAATTGTTGGGTTCTATTTTTCTCATAATTGGATCTGTATGTGATGAATAGCTTGGAATGAATGCATTAATGAACTGTACTGATATAAATTGTTTCACATAACAGGCTGTTATTCATGTAAGGAACGTTAGGGGTAGGACAGATAAGACTTGTATTTCTTACAGATACGAACACTCTCTCTTTGTAGTCTGTGAAACTGTCCTTGAACATGGAGTACAGTGGAATGGTGTCTTTTGGGTGCTGACTCCGCAGGTTATTATCATAGCAACTTATGCCTGGCAACAGTGCAACAAATGAAATGCCGAGGAGTTGGGACCAACCCCTGCGCCAACGGATTGGCTGAATGGAGTCTGGACCACACTCAGTCCTTTGCTCTGGTTGGCCAACAGAAGAGGTGGAGGCTTTCTGTCAGAGTATTTGAGAAATAATCTGTAAACAATAATTCTAGTTCTCTGTCTGCCCTGCGTGGTTTTTCAGTGAGCCCGTATACGAACCTTCATACTTATCATACATACATTTTGCATAATAAATTAAGCTTGGATTGAAGATCTCTTGATTCTTATTCCAATACCAGATTTGGTAAGCAAAACACCTATTGTAATATAACTGAAGTTTTGCACATTGGCTTTATCCAAATTAATTTTGTGAAACACCTGTTTGATGTAAGTGAACCCTATTGTACTATAAATAACAATTACAGTATACTATTTCGATTTCACAATATACTATGCAAATGTTTGATGATTGTGATGGTTAAACCCATGGGAGTGCGAGCTATGACTAAGGCTCATAGGAGGCACTTTAAAGTAGATTAGACAGTGCGACGCTATGACTAAGGCTCATAGGAGGTACTTTAAAAATAGATTAGATAGTGCGACGCTATGACTGAAGGCTCATAGGAGGTACTTTAAAATAGTTTAGACAGTGTGAGCTATGACTGAGGCTCATAGGAGGTACTTTAAAATAGTTTAGACAGTGCGAGCTATGACTGAGGCTCATAGGAGGTACTTTAAAATAGTTTAGACAGTGCGAGCTATGACTGAGAGACTCATAGGAGGTACTTTAAAAGTTAGACAGTGCGAGTGTTGTCGTATGTATGAGAGTGTGAATGACAAACTTGTATACCTTGATAGAAAACTAATTGGGAATTAAAACGTCTGTGGCTGTCCAAACTGTATAATTTGGGGATAACTGTTGGGTTTGTGGTTGCTTAAACCATATAACCCGTTAAAACAATTGGGAACATAAAGCTAAAGTGATGAATTGTGTGACTGAACTGAAACGGTTGAGCTGATATGTTTGAACTGTGCCGTTTGGTGTTAGACATAGCATAATTCTGGTTATAGGTGCTTGGGTTGAGGCTTTTTGGTTTATTATTTGATTTAACGTTTGATGTTTGACCCTGCAAAATACTGGTTAAACAATTAGACTGAAATAATTTGGTTTATCGTTTCAATATAAACATGCACCAACTTTAACTAATTAGGTGGGAATGATTTGATTTAAATAGATAGATTAAAATACTTTAAATAACCACAGAATATTTGGAACACTAAAACGAAAAACAGCTCTTCAAAAGAGCCTGCTCCCACCGAAAGCTGAAGAGAGAGTTGCGAGGGGAGGGGCTGGAGAGAGCGAAAGTGTGGCTTTTGGAGCGAGGAAAGACTGGAGTTGGCTGGGAACACCACGGGGTGATTATTTGAGAGGTGCCTGTGGGTTTCTGACGAGGGATGAGATGGGTGAGAAAGTAGAGAATATTTACATTTGCATTTTTGGTGATTTGGCAGACGCTCTTGTCCAGAGCGACTTGCAGGAGCGATTGGGGTTGAGTGCCTTGCTCGAGGGCACATCGGCAGATTTTTCGCCTGGTCGGCTCGGGGATTGGAACCGGCGACCTCTCGGTTGTTGGCGCGGCGCTACTGATCACTAAGCTGCCTGCCGCCCCATATGAGTTTAAGGTTGTGGCGTTGTTTGATCATGTGATAAGGTTTAATTGCTAATCGGACCATAACTAATGTGGTTATGGAAGTAATGTATAGGTAGGGGAGAGCCAATAGGGGCTCCATTGAACTATTATGGTTTATTTGGCATTTCAATGGCATAAGGTGAAATCTGTATGCATGAGGGGAATTCGATTATGTATTATTATAGTATTATGGACACTCCGTAATAAATAAACGGAACCAAACAAGACGTTACTACAGCAATAGAGAATAGTTAATGTTGTTACGTTAGTTCTTAAACCCGATGATAGAGGAAAATGCAGAACACTGTTAGAGTGTGTTTTATTTTGGCTACTAGGGTGTTTGAGACGGAAGGGCTGGCTAGACGGGGGGTGATGACGTGGCTGGATGTGCGACGTTAAAGTATTTACTTTGAGAGAATCGTAGATGGTGTGGAGTGACTGGCGATGTCCCTGGTTCGAACACAGGTAGGGACAGTAGACAAAGCTTTCGCAGTGGGGCTATATACCTAGATTACTATGTGGATTGAGAAATGTGAAAGGTTGAATTAGATAGCTTAAATAGAAGTATTCTAGAAAAGTCTATGAAAATATGTTATAAGGTTACCATGCGCTCTCCCCGAAGGAGCAAGGGGAGGGTGAGAGACAGTACAGTTCAGATGGTAGAAACATAATTAAATGTATGCTAATCAACGATAGCAAGTAGTTGTTTTATTAATTAGGGCATAATCAGAGAGAACAGTTAAATAAATTGAATAGCGAACTGAAATGGTTTAGCGGGAAATGAGGAATTAGATTGATACAAACAATTATTGATGGGTTAAGACTGGGGATAACCAGGAGAAAGAGATTAGCTCATCTCGTTGGAATGTTGCCTAGGGCTAGGGGAGCAGTAGTGAAGTTAGGCAGTATTTAGGTCATAAAAGTGAGCTACCAAATTAAGGCCTGGCTATTTGTGGTTGTTTTTCAAATTGGGTTTTTTCAAACAAAAAACAACACACCTAGTATGATGTTTATAAAGCCTTGTTGTTTCAATTTTGGGGGGTTTCAGCAGGTCAAGGGGTGATAGGTCTTAGAGGAGCACACAGTGAATTTTATGGATTTTTTTTTTTTTTTTTTTTTTTTTAGCTTTTGACTGAGTTTGGGGTATATATGATTTCTTATGAGAATGAATGTCATGAGGACTTAATGAACACTTGGGATAACTAACATTTATGAAATATTTAGAATAATGGTAATGTTTAGTATACTATGGGATTAAACAGTTCATTAAATGATTTCAATTGCCTCTGAACTCTGTTTTAACATTCTGGTGTTATTTTAATCATCCACACTAGTAAATTCTAAAGGCATGAGAGGAGGACTTTAAGATAGTTTATTTTACTAAGTTGAGGGTAATTTATAGTACTGTGAAAATTGTGAAGAAGATTATAATTTGGTAATAATATATTTGATTTGAACCATTAAATAACAGAAGACAGAGTGGAGGAAATGGCAATTGGATAATGAATTACCAATATTACCAAAGTGATTGTTTAGGTAGGTGGTAATATTGACAAATGGCCAAATCATGTGTCAAAAAGGGGGATGGTTGGATTAAATATTAAATATATACGAAGGAGAGGACAAAATACTTTTAAAAAAAACAAAAAAAAACATGTATGATAGTTTATTAACCACACCTGTATGTCAGAGGTTTTGTGCCCCACAGGTGAACTAAAGGAGAAGGTGACCCACTCTATCTAACCAGGAGACTGAATCAGGCCTGGCGGGAAGGGCCCTACCAAGTACTGCCTTTGCCAGCAGAATAGCTGAGAGATCCATCTGGGTGCATGCCACTCACTGCAAAAAGGTAAACCCAGCTACACCTGACGAACAAACACAGAGTTAGGAGAAAGATCCGATCACCACTAGGGCTCGGGGGTTGGCTCCTTAACGAAGATTCCCTTACCCTGTCTGATCATCCCTGTGTGAGTTCGATAGAAGGTGAAGCAATGGGTTGGCCTCTGGCGTCTGACATGTTCTCAGGGCGAGGGTGGGAATTCACAGGTCTCCCGACGGTAGGTAGCTGTCTGATTGTGGGGGCAATATTCCTAACACACACGGACCCTCCTGTTTCAGCCAGAAGTGGTAGTTAACCTAACACAAGTTGAAAAGGCATAGGAGACAGCTAGACGTAGGGAAAGGGGAAATACTAGGGACTTTAGGGAAGGACATCACCAATCTCCATACACAGTTTAGGGACAGGTGGAGTATTGTGAAAGTAGGGAATTATCAGAAATGGCAGTGCGACCCATATGAGGGTAGGTACTGTCTGAAAGTCTGAATTATGCTAAAACAGATTACAGACCTGACAAGTGAGATATCTTCTTCAACTGGGGCACCCTATAGAGTAAACCTCTCTGAGGGAGGTAGTGAGACAGTGCAAACTATAGACCTGAAGGAAGTAGTACAGATGGAGACGGAGTAAATAGATTTTAACCTGTGGTTGGAATGGATTCAGTATACGGTCTAAAGAGGACTGTTAAGGTTAACAACTACTCCGTTCCCCTTGACAGGCTTTGACTCTCTGTCAGGTTTATCCTCCATGCAAGCCACCTGGGGATGTGGTGAAAGAGTCTTATGGTAACTTGCACTATCTGTATCCCCCGATAACAAAGTCATCCCTGTCACGATCGTCTTCAAAAGGAGCAGACCAATACGCAGCGTGTTGAGCGAACATGATGACTTTATTATACTAAAGTGCAAAACAATAAACGATTCATGAAGTCCACAGTTACAATGACCGTAAAGGAACAAAAACCCACAACACTAAGGTGAACACTGACAGTTTAAATATGGCTCCCAATCAGAGATAACGAGCCGACAGCTGACACTCGTTACCACTGATTGGGAGTCACACGACCAAACAATGAAACACAACCAAATACAACACAACCAAATGAACACACCCTGGCTCAAAATACACAGTCCCGGAGCCAGAGCGTGACAGTACCCCCCCCTAAAGGCGCGGACTCCGACCGCGCCTACACCCCAAATAGGGAAGGGCTGGGTGGGTATTGCTCCTCGGAGGCGGCTCCGGCTCGGGCTTGACCACCACCCTACTACAATCCCCCGTAGTGCCCCCAGTCCGATCTGACCCAGCTAGCTGGATCAGGACTGCCGACGCGCATCCCTGGCTTGGCGCGTGAGGCAGGAATGGACCGGACCTGGCAGACGATACGCACCCTTTGCATGGTGCGTGGAGCCGGAACAGGCCTCACCAGGCTGAAGACTCGCATCCCTGGCTTGGTGCGAGTAGCAGGAATGGGCTGAATCCGGCTGACGACTCGCACCCTTGGCTTGGTGCGAGTAGCAGGAATGGGCTGAATCCGGCTGACGACTCGCACCCTTGGCTTGGTGCGAGTAGCAGGAATGGGCTGAATCCAGCTGACGACTCGCACCCTTGGCTTGGTGCGAGTAGCAGGAATGGGCTGAATCCGGCTGACGACTCGCACCCTTGGCTTGGTGCGAGTAGCAGGAATGGGCTGAATCCGGCTGACGACTCGCACCCTTGGCTTGGTGCGAGTAGCAGGAATGGGCTGAATCCGGCTGACGACTCGCACCCTTGACTTGGATGCAGTGGCAGGAATGGGCCGGACTGGGCTGGCGACGTGCACCACAGACCTGGTGCGGAGAGCAGGAACGGGCAGAGCCGGGCTGACGAGACGCACCACAGGCTTGATGCGGAGAGCAGGCACGGGCCGTGCCGGACTGACGACGCACACCACTGGCTTGGTGCGGGAAGCTTGGATGGGCCGGACTGTACTGGGGACACACACCACTGGTCCTACACCGGGATCTGGAACGGGCCGGACCGGACTGGCAACACACGCCAGTACCTCTCGCCGTGCCTCTACTTCCTCCATCCCCTCTTCGACCAGTGGCCCCCGTAACCCGGCGGCCTTCTCCGGCAACCCACTGGGCCGCTCTATCGCGGCCTCCCGCTGGTCCGACGTCGTGAGCCCCCCCCTAAAAATTTTCGGGGGCGTCTCTCCTACCCGTGGACCAGGTCTCCATGTCCCTCGCCAGCCTCTCGCCCTTCTGCCATAATGTCAAGCCCTTCTCTTCCTCACTCGGCTTGACCCAGTCCAGGAGGCGAAGGAGATCTGTGAGGGATCTCCTGGCGATGGCTCCTGGACACGCTGCTTGGTCCCATCTTGGTGGGTTTTTCTGTCACGATCGTCTTCAAAAGGAGCAGACCAATACGCAGCGTGTTGAGCGAACATGATGACTTTATTATACTAAAGTGCAAAACAATAAACGATTCATGAAGTCCACAGTTACAATGACCGTAAAGGAACAAAAACCCACAACACTAAGGTGAACACTGACAGTTTAAATATGGCTCCCAATCAGAGATAACGAGCCGACAGCTGACACTCGTTACCACTGATTGGGAGTCACATGACCAAACAATGAAACACAACCAAATACAACACAACCAAATGAACACACCCTGGCTCAAAATACACAGTCCCGGAGCCAGAGCGTGACAATCCCAACCTGGGTTGCCTCAGTTTGAAGTCACAGGGGATTCTTATTGTTTTTCTAGGACTAATAAGATAGGATACAGGGTAGGGCATCTTAGCTCCTGCTCCCACACAGAGAATGTCACAAGTAAAAGAGACCATGACTAATCTCTCCTCTTTGTTGCAGCCAGAGGATTTTAGGAACCAAAACCAGACCCGTGCTGACATCTGATGGTTGTGTGGTGATAACTGATTGTGAACTCACCTACATACGCAAACAATCAAACGTGTCAGAGACTGGTGAGTTGTCACGTAGAAAGTAGAACCTCCTCCCGGGATCCTTTGATGAAAGGATATATATTGATGGGATCCACAATCAGATCGCAGCTGGGTTTGAATCAAGTATTTTCTGGTGGTCAACAATTAATAAAAATGTAGATTGGATAAATTATATTTAATATAACCAGCAAAAGATTTATAAACCACACTCGTGATGCAATAAAGGGATTAGCTGAGCAGACAGCGGCAACTAGCTTAATGACATGGCAGAATAGAATAGCTTTAGATATGCTTGTGGCTGAGCGGGACGGGGTTTGTGTTCTGTTTGGATATATGTGCTGTACTTTCATCTCCAACAACACAGCACCGGACGGGTCCGTGACCAAAGCGCTTGAGTGACCATCACCACGCTGGCGAACGAACTGGTTGAGAACTCTGATATTGATAGCTCCATAAACGGTTGGTTTGATAACATATTTGGTAAATGGAAAACTATTGTTGTGACTATTCTGGGTGAAGTTATAGCTTCTATGGGTATACTTGTTCTTTGTGGATGTTGTCTTATTTCCTGTGTCTGAGGGTTGGTGAGAAAAGGAGATGGAGAAGGTGGTTTCCAAACAGATGGTGAGACACGGCCCAATCCCGGACTCCGACCTAAGGAATGAAGGATATGACCTACCAGGCTTGGTGGAGTGACACTCTAGAGGGTGTCTAAAGGGGGCCAAAATTTACTTCCCTGTTGGTGTTTTATGTTTTAATAATCTTATGTTTTGTGTTCTATTAATCCTGTGTTTTATGCTTTATTAATCAAGTTAACCATTGAGAATGTTTGTCTTTCCTTATGTGAAGGTTTGAAGTGCCTGGGTGACTTGTAGCCAACCGTTTGCAAGTTGGGTGTAGATGGAAGGACTGAAGGCCTTTTATTATCAAATTGTCTATTAATAAAAGTGTTTCTTTTTGTTTGTATTGTATTTTAATGAGTGACACCCTAGAGGGCGTCAAAAGGGGGAATTGTTGGGTTCTATTTTTCTCATAATTGGATCTGTATGTGATGAATAGCTTGGAAGGAATGCATTAATGAACTGTACTGATATAAATTGTTTCACATAACAGGCTGTTATTCATGTAAGGAACGTTAGGGGTAGGACAGATAAGACTTGTATTTCTTACAGATACGAACACTCTCTCTTTGTAGTCTGTGAAACTGTCCTTGAACATGGAGTACAGTGGAATGGTGTCTTTTGGGTGCTGACTCCGCAGGTTATTATCATAGCAACTTATGCCTGGCAACAGTGCAACAAATGAAATGCCGAGGAGTTGGGACCAACCCCTGCGCCAACGGATTGGCTGAATGGAGTCTGGACCACACTCAGTCCTTTGCTCTGGTTGGCCAACAGAAGAGGTGGAGGCTTTCTGTCAGAGTATTTGAGAAATAATCTGTAAACAATAATTCTAGTTCTCTGTCTGCCCTGCGTGGTTTTTCAGTGAGCCCGTATACGAACCTTCATACTTATCATACATACATTTTGCATAATAAATTAAGCTTGGATTGAAGATCTCTTGATTCTTTTCCAATACCAGATTTGAATTACGCAATTTCTAACACAATACAGGGGGATATATTTTTGCAGATTATTTAGTGAGTCTGGCCTGAATACACAGTAGTCAAGCAAACACTTTAGGCTCAATGATTACGGTATAATGTAGCGCTGTTCATGGTTCAACAACTGTGTATATATATATATATATAAAAACACATAATTTCTTAAAATGTGCAGCCATCCGATTGCAGTATCATCCACTAACTACAACTGCTGGGTAGCATCCACGGTAAGAAAACCACCTCAGACCACCCAGACATACATTTAAATCACGCCAACTGTGAAAATATACCACAAATATGACTGATTATTTATGATTAAAGCAATACACATCATTTCTTAAAATGTGCAGCCATCCGATTGCAGTATCATCCACATTACACTAAATGCAAATAATGCAAAAAATCCATATAATTTTTGCCCCATTTAAATCGGTTGTTCCTCAAATTAGCTCGGATTTACTAGGACTAAGACAATGTTTCAAGGAACCACAGCTGAACATTGAACAGCTTCCCAAATCCCAGACTGGCTTTAACTGAAACACTATGCAGCTTGTCATGCAATGCCAGGCTAGAAGGAGAGCAGACTTCATAGACAACATGTTTGATGTTATGAATGGGTATGGCAGATATACATTCCAGACATTATGTGTGTGTTGGAGAGTAGCGCTTGGAATTGCCAGGGACCTCACGATACAATATTATCACAATACTTAGGAGCTGGTATGATATGTATTACGATTCTCATGATTCTACATGTATTGCGATTCTATACTGTGATTTTATTGTGATTCGATGTTCCAAACATATTGCTCACTATATGTCTGTGGCAGAGAGACGAGAGAGCATGAGAAAAGTAATGGAAATAAAACTGCTGAAAACAAATGTGCTTCCTATTTAAAATGAAAATGGAGAACAGTCTATGAAGGAAAAATAGAGTTTTGGTGCAGGGACAGCCAACTAGTGCAAAAATAGTAGTGCGATATTGTCAATACGATGGGATACGATATCGTTGAAAATAATATCCCGATATGTAACAATCGATTTCTTCCCCCCTTCATCACTATTGGATAGGCGTTTTAACGGTCTTGCAGTTATACATTTAGGTTCTTATTGAGTTTGTTCAGTTTGAGTTTGTTAAGATGACAGATTAGTATATTGTAGCTTCTGGTCACTACTGTATGTATTTTCTTATCAAAAGAAATACAATGAAATATAATGATTAAAGATATGCTTTTTATTAAATCTCAGTATGCAGATGTAGCAGAAAAGGAGCACACAAAAAAAATACAGTGTGTATAAAATAGTGAAGGTGAAGTACCATGATATGCAATTATCTCCCCATAATATTTTATTGTTCAATTCATCAAATATATAATGAATCCTTTAAATCCCATATGATTATTTCATTAATTGTGATAAATACAACCTCAAGTGATGAGTAACAACGCATGTGGTCCGTGACCCACTCACTCAAACGGGATCACCTCACTTGAAGCAGTACAAAATTACTCCAAAAAAATTCTAAATATTCAAATTAATTCAGTTTAAAATCGCATGAAGCACCCATCAGATAGTGATATTAAATCTGTATCCGGGAAACCATCCCAAAGAGCAAGACATACTTAATTTTTTTTCTCGATTAAGAGGAGGTACTGTTTCCAGCCTCTTCCTTGTACACCAATCCCCAGTGGGCTCCGATGGAAGTGATCCCGGCACCGTTGAAGCGACCGCTGAGCAGCCTCAGCTCATTGCCCTTGTTGGCTGGGTAGAAGTTGAAGGAGACTTGGTTAGGCAGGCCGGCCGTCAGAGTGCGCCCTGTGTTGGTGGTGATCACCAGGTAGCAGATGTAGTCTGCTGGGTTGTACTTCCCAGACACCTCGACGATGGCCTCATCCTTAAACAGCTCCATCTCCTGCTTTTCACCCACTTCGCGACCGAACACAGGAGACCAGGTGTTGCTATATCTCAGCTGGAACCTAAAACAGAGGAAGCTTTTCACGTTGGTTGTGTTTTGATAAGGCACATTCAGACGGAGACAGCAGGTAGCGTCAGAGAATATCAAGGACTGACATTTTCCATTGTACTCTGGGTTAGATATGATAACACTATTGTTTTGTCATGTACTGAATATGTAATAAACACAATAAATACAGAAATACAGAAATACAGAAAGAAAGAAAGAAAGAAAGAAAGAAAGAAAGAAAGAAAGAAAGAAAGAAAGAAAGAAAGAAAGAGTGTGTCTGTTGGGTAGTGTAGTTGGACTGAGTCGGTGGTGTCTGTTCATGGGTCAGGGGTCTGCTCACCCGTTGATGTAGGCGTTGTTGTTGTAGTAGTAGTAGTAGTAGTAGTTGTTGTTCTCCCACACTCTGACCGCTGTGATGCGTCCCTCACCGGAGGAAGCAAATGGGGTGCCAGTGCCCAGACCCACCGCAGAGGAATACGAGTACGGTTCTTTGATGGCTAAAATAACATGGGCAATATGTTTAATATATTTACTATATTAATAAAACATATTTATATATACATCATTTCAATTTTGCCAACACATTTCTGAAATATCTTTATATTATGAATAAAGTGCAGATTAATTAACAAAAGTATATTCTGCAATGCTTTAATACATCAGCTTTTGTCTCAAAGAAGAACTCCTAAGTCTAACTGAAAAAGACAAGTTGGGGAAAGCACAAAAGCTATTATTGAATAATTATAATTCAGAATTGTATTTGTATTACTCACGCATTGCCAAGCAGCTGGCCAAGAAGACTGTGACAAACAGGATTGAGAACATTCTGCAAAAGGGAGACATCAATACTTAAGACCTTTAATTTCAGTCAATGTCAATTTAAATGGTAAAACTTGAAATCATTTTGTTAATAATGTTTTTCATAGTAGTTCACAAAAACAGCTAAGGCATTTTACCTGTCAGGTCAACCAGTGTTTCCTAGAAGGGGATAAGAAAATAACCTTTTGAATTGTGAAATGTGACTTAACAAACAAACCATTCTTGAATGTGAAATGTTACAAAACAGCTTTAAAAAGTTGAACCTACTCTTGTTTACTACAATCACTCTTGTAGTGCTAAGCTACTGTCAAATAAAAATGATGTCAGATCAATTACATTTACATTTAGAGGCAATAGGGCCAAAGTGTTTGTGCCCATGTACCAAGACATGATGAGTATTAACGTCATAATATTTCCCTCACCCGTATCATGCATTAAATACAAGTGCACATTTTATATTTAGCTAGTTGTGTACATACCCACAGTGATATCTTGAGATTTGTTTGAAAACCTGTGAAAGGTTTGTATCTCTCGGTCTCTGCCAGGTCCTTCTAGTCTACTGCTTCCTCTTAGAACTGCATTTATACATGCTGAACATTCCATCAGCTCTAGATGGAAGGAGCATGCCAAAGAACACCTATAGTCAGTCAGAAGTCAGACATTGTTTTCTAATTGGTCGAGGCTACTTTGGGAGGGAGTGTCGAGGAAATATAATAAGGAAATAATTGTATTCAGAGGATGTTCTTTCTTTTGAATATTAACAAATGAATGATCTGAAATAGGGATAAAAAAAAGATACAATCTAACAACCAAACGATTAAAATAATATACCAAAATCATATGAATGTGTACGAAAATCGCTCAAAATCAGTCTCCCAATCTTCAGTTGTTTTATTACCCCAAGAGGAACTTCTTCCCTTCAAACAGGCTGAAAAGGACGTGGATCTGGTCATTAATAGGGTGGTTAGTTCATTGGTTTGCTCAAATATCTATTTTATTGTAGAAGATTTGTTTCAGTACATGTATTTCAATTTAATTCTAGCGGGGCAGATGAGATTCTCAATTTTTCGTCTCTATTATTGTCAGACGTTTTCTGCAGTCTGTTACAATACTCACATCTTCATTAAATCACTGGCAACCTGTACATGTTTCTACAGGAAATCAATCTGATTTCATTTTCTGCAGATTAATCAGATAAATATCAGTAGGAGCTACAAAGTGAGAAAATTAAATAAAAGTTTGTATACACATGACAAAGTGAAATACCCTGAGGTAGTAGTAGTAGTAGCCGTATCTCAGCTGGAACCTAAGAAACAGAGCAGGCTTCTTCCTTGCTGAGTGGCCTTTCAGGTTATGTCGATATAGGACTTGTTTTACTGTGGATATAGATACTTTTGTACCTGTTTCCTCCAGCATCTTCACAAGGTCCTTTGCTGTTGTTCTGGGATTGATTTGCACTTTTTGCTCCAAAGTACCTTCATCTCTAGGAGACAGAACGTGTCTCCTTCCTGAGCGGTATGGCGGCTGCGTGGTCCCATGGTGTTTATAATTGTGTACTATTGTTTGTTCAGATGAACGTGGTACCTTCAGGCATTTGGAAATTGCTCCCAAGGATGAACCAGACTTGTGGAGGTCTACAAAAAAAAATTCTGAGGTCTTGGCTGATTTCTTTTGATTTTCCCATGATGTCAAACACAGAGGCACTGAGTTTGAAGGTAGGCCTTGAAATACATCCACAGATACAGTGGGGAAAAAAAGTATTTAGTCAGCCACCAATTGTGCAAGTTCTCCCACTTAAAAAGATGAGAGAGGCCTGTCATTTTCATCATAGGTACACGTCAACTATGACAGACACATTGAGAAAAAAAAATCCAGAAAATCACATTGTAGGATGTTTAATGAATTTATTTGCAAATTATGGTGGAAAATAAGTATTTGGTCACCTACAAACAAGCAAGATTTCTGGCTCTCACAGACCTGTAACTTCTTCTTTAAGAGGCTCCTCTGTCCTCCACTCGTTACCTGTATTAATGGCACCTGTTTGAACTTGTTATCAGTATAAAAGACACCTGTCCACAACCTCAAACAGTCACACTCCAAACTCCACTATGGTCAAGACCAAAGAGCTGTCAAACGACACCAGAAACAAAATTGTAGACCTGCACCAGGCTGGGAAGACTGAATCTGCAATAGGTAAGCAGCTTGGTTTGAAGAAATCAACTGTGGGAGCAATTATTAGGAAATGGAAGACATACAAGACCACTGATAATCTCCCTCGATCTGGGGCTCCACGCAAGATCTCACCCCGTGGGATCAAAATGATCACAAGAACGGTGAGCAAAAATCCCAGAACCACACGGGGGGACCTAGTGAATGACCTGCAGAGAGCTGGGACCAAAGTAACAAAGCCTACCATCAGTAACACACTACTCCGCCAGGGACTCAAATCCTGCATTGCCAGACGTGTCCCCCTGCTTAAGCCAGTACATGTCCAGGCCCGTCTGAAGTTTGGGAGAATGTCATATGGTCAGATGAAACCAAAATATAACTTTTTGGTAAAAACTCAACTCATCGTGTTTGGAGGACAAAGAATGCTGAGTTGCATCCAAAGAACACCATACCTACTGTGGAGCATGGGGGTGGAAACTTCATGCTTTGGGGCTGTTTTTCTGCAAAGGGACCAGGACGACTGATCCGTGTAAAGGAAAGAATGAATGGGGCCATGTATCGTGAGATTTTGAGTGAAAACCTCCTTCCATCAGCAAGGGCATTGAAGATGAAACGTGGCTGGGTCTTTTAGCATGACAATGATCCCAAACACACCTCCCGGGCAACGAAGGAGTGGCTTCGTAAGAAGCATTTCAAAGGTCCTGGAGTGGCCTAGCCAGTCTCCAGATCTCAACCCCATAGAAAATCTTTGGAGGGAGTTGAAAGTCCGTGTTGCCCAGCGACAGCCCCAAAACATCACTGCTCTAGAGGAGATCTGCTTGGAGGAATTGGCCAAAATACCAGCAACAGTGTGTGAAAACCTTGTGAAGACTTACAGAAAACGTTTGACCTGTGTCATTGCCAACAAGGGGTATATAACAAAGTATTGAGAAACTTTTGTTATTGACCAAATACTTATTTTCCACCATAATTTGCAAATAAATTCATAAAATATCCTACAATGTGATTTTCTGGATTTTTTTTTCTCATTTTGTCTGTCATAGTTGACATGTACCTATGATGAAAATTACAGGCCTCTCTCGTCTTTTTAAGTGGGAGAACTTGCACAATTGGTGGCTGACTAAATACTTTTTTTCCCCACTGTACACCTCCAATAGACTAAAATGATGTCAATTAGCCTATCAGAAGCTTCTAAAGCCATGACATGAGAGTATGAAAAATGTATGCACTAACTAACTGTAAGTCGCTCTGGATAAGAGCGTCTTCTAAATGACTAAAATGTAAAAATGTAATGACATAATTTCCTGGAATTTTCCAAGCTGTTTAAAGGCACAGTCAACTTAGTGTATGTAAACTTCTGACCCACTGGAATTGTGATACAGTGAATTATAAGTGAAATAAACAATTGTTGGAAAAATTACTTGTGTCATGCACAAAGTAGATGTCCTAACCGACTTGCCAAAACTATAGTTTGTTAACAAGACATTTGTGGAGTGGTAGAAAAACAACAAGTTTTAATGACTCCAACCTAAGTGTATGTAAACTTCCGACTTCAACTGTATATATAAGTGTTTGTTTTGGGCTTCGTCCCTGTCGTTTTTCATGACGTACCTTATGTTGGGGAGAAATAAAAAACCCTATTACTTATTCCTAAGCCTGTATTCTATCATTATATAACGTGACAGCTTCTATGAAAATCTATATAAATCAGAATGTAACAACGGTTGGATTGATCCTACAGCCTTCTTAGACTCAACAAACCTGAAGCAACTATCAGCAGACAAAAATTATCATAAAAAACAGAGATCACCCAAAAATAAATATTAGATACTGTTAAAACATTCATGTGGAGAAAAGCACCAGGAATGGACGGCTTTCCCTATAGAATTCTATTGAACTTTTTTGGGACAAGTTAGTGCCCCTATTTACACAAACGACAACACACGCCACTTTGGCTTCCCTCCAGGCCTGAGGACAAAGACTTTCCTCTTGGCTCAGATTAAAGATATGACAGATAGGAGTGGCTATAGAGTCAGCTACCATCCTCAGTCGCTTTCCATCTAAGTTGTCAATGCCAGGAGGTTTGTCATTATTGATCGATAACAATACTTTTCCCACCTCTCCCATACTAACATTACAAAATTCAAACTTGCTTTTCTTTCATTATTTTTTTTGTTTATACATGAGTATGATGGCTCACTGTTCATTGTTGGCATTTCCTGCCTAAGTTTGCCCATTTGCCAATAAAGTAATAATTTGCCAATAAAGTAATCAATTGGCAACATCAAATGGTTTTGAATTTGTGTTTCTGCCCATAATTTCGTTTAAAGTACCCCAAAGTTTTTTTTCCATCATTCTTTATATCATTGATCTTGGCTTCATAATACAGTTTCTTATTTCTTCTTGTTAAGTTTAGTCACATAATTTCTCAATTTGCAGTAAGTCAACCAGTCAGATGTGCAGCCAGACTTATTAGCCACTCCTTTTGCCCCATCTCTTTCAGTCATACAGTTTTTCAATTCCTCATCAATCCATGGAGCCTTAACAATTCTAAAAGTATGTTTCTTAACAGGTGCATGTTTATCAATAATTTGAAGAAGTAATTTCATAAATGTATTAAGTGCAGCATCTGGATGCTCCTTATTAATCACATCAGACCAACAAATATTTTTTTCATCATCCACATAAGAGTCACAGCAAAATATCTTGGCAAGAACACCGACCACTCCCCCGGCCAGTCCTGGCAGTAGGACTGCAGGAACCTACGCACATCCTGATTCACCCGTTGCACCTGCCCATTAGACTTGGGGTGAAACCCAGGGGTCAGGCTGACCGAGACCCCCAGACGTTCCATGAACGCCTTCCAGACCCTGCTGAATTACACACTGCTGAAATGCGATCTCCCTCCATCTCCACACCTGAGGCGGTGATGCGGTATTCGAGGAAGGAGATGGACTGCTGGAAAAACAGACACGTTTCTGCCTTGGCATTAAGGTCATTCTCCATCAGTTGGCCCAGCACTTTGCGAACCAGGGACACATGCTCAGCGCGCCTAGCGGAATACACCAGAATGTCATCGATGTAGACCACCACACTGCGACCAAGCATGTCTCGAAACACTCATCAAACCGTACGGCATCACCAGGTATTCGTAATGCCCCGTGGTTGTGCTGAATTCTGTCTTTCACTTGTCCCCCTCTCGGACACCCACCAGGTTGTACACACTCCGGAGATCTAATTTTGTGAAGAAGCGCGCCCCATGCATTGACTCGATTCCAGATGGAAAGAGGAGTAGAGGATAACTATAACGAATTGTCCCCTTGTTAAGTGCTCGGTAATCAATGTAAGGGCGCAGACCTCCGTCTTTCTTCTTCACAAAAAAGAAACTTGAGGAGTGGGTCTCGTACGTAACCATCGTGACTGGTGCTGTAACTTCCTAACGAACCCTGACCCTAATGGTCGACTGTCAAGTGCTTTGATGGGTAGTGGAATGGATAGGGGAACCAACGTAATACCTAGACTATGAGCTAACAACCTGTCCATAAAGTTCCCAGCTGCGCCTGAATCAACCAGCGCCTTACACTGGGAAACTACTGTGTAATCAGGGATGGTGACGTGTATGGTGCAGTGCGCAGCAGAGGGCTATGAACGAGTGTGGTTTTGCGCTACCTGGGGTGACGCAAGAGTGCCCTGCCTGCTGCCTCCAGACCCGGAAGAACCCTGACGACAGCGTGCAGCAGAATGTCCTCTCCTGCCACAAGAGTCACACTGGAGCTGTCGTCCTCCGTTCTCCCGGATCGCTGCACCACCCAGCTCCATCGGAGCTGAATCCGGGTTGAGGGGGTTGAAACGGGCAGGCCCCTTCCAGGACGTCCTCTTGCAGCTAGCAAGTTGTCCAAATGGATGACCATGTCCACCAGATGGTCGAAAGTGAACTTGGTATCCCGGCAGGCTAGCTCCCTTCAGATGTCCTCTCGCAGGCTGCACTGGAAGCTGTCAATGAGGGCCCTCTCGATCCACCCGGACCCAGGCGCTGAGGACAAAACTCCAGGTCCTCGTCCCCTGCCTCAGGTGGACCAGCTGCTCGCCCGCTTCTCTACCTTCGGGCGGGTGATGGAAGACTGCCCGGAAGAGGTGAGCGAACTCCCCATAGTTGTCCAATGCAGCTCCTCCTTCACTCCAGACCGCGTTGGCCCACTCCAGGGCTTTCCCCGAGAGGCAGGAGACGAGGGTGGACACCTTCTCCCGCTCCGATAGAAGGGCTGATGGTTGAGAAGTAGAGGTCCAGCTGCAGGAAGAATCCCTGACAGTGGGAAGCTGTCCCGTCATAATCCCTCGGTCGGGATAGATGAATCCCTTTGGGTGCTGGGGTGTGGGTGGCTGGATCTGGTCACTCAGCTGGTCCCGAAGGGTCGGGTCCTCTCCTCTCCAGGCGTTGGACAACCTGGAGAACCCAATCCATCGCTTCTCCCAAGCTGGCTAGCATCGTAGAATGCTCCCGGACCCGCGCCACGACTCCAGGCACGTATTCTTCTCCTGCTGACTCCAAGTCTTGGTGTGTGATTCTGTGGTGAGTGATTTTGAAGGAGTCAGGTGCAGGAGGGTAAATCACAGAATAATGGGTTTATTCCGAAAACACAGCGGTACGCAGCAATGCATCAAACACTCCTGTGCGTAAATCAGGCGCACTGGGAAACAACAAGGCACACGGGTGAATATCCCGGCGATACAAAATACTAGGAGCTTCACCGAGCTAAACTAACCTCCACAATAAACAATCACACACAAAGACAAGGGGGCAGAGGGACCACATATACAGATACTGATTAGGGGATATGAACCAGGTGTGTAATAAACAAGGCAAAACAAATGGAATGATGAGATGAGGAGCGGCAGTGGCTAGAAGGCCGGTGACGATGAACGCCGAGGCCTATCTGAACAAGGAGAAGAGGCAGCTTCGGAGGTAGTCATGACAAATAGGGCCAAAATGTTTATTTCTTTAGAGTCTAAGACGATTGGTGGGGGGTGCTAAGCTGATTAATGGAATTGTTTTAAGATGGTCATACTATGAATAATTTAGCTATTTGACTAGAATTTTAGGACCCCTTTAGGTATCTCCCAAAAATATTTTTACATTATTTGATAGAATATTGATTTTGGCTGCTAAAGCCCATAGAAATGCATTGAATAACACATTCAGAAATGGCAAAAAAGGACAGTCAAAAAATAAATAATAAGAAACAAGGATTTGAAGTGTCTGTCCTAAATCTAGGAGATATAAAAAATCTTAGGAAATAAATATATACACATATTTAACCACTTTTCTGGGTAGGCACAAAACGACCTTCATACTGTACTTCCATTCTTTTTTTAAACCGGTACCGGTTACCTTCAGATGAGTCCTGTGACAGTTGTGGTGTTATAGAGCAAAACGGAGAACACCATCGTGTTCGTGAGAATCACCCCTTTCCACAGTGTGGTCCCATTAGTTTGTAGACCAAATGGTTCGGACTCTACCAAACAGAAGTTGGCACATCGATGGTACCGACTTCAGACGAGTCTCATGCCACTTGTGGGGGCCGTAGAGGAAAACGGAGAACACCATCGTGTTCATGAGTCTTATCTTTCAATAGAGTGGTCATAATACTTTTGCGAGAAGACCGATGTTTGAGATGTCTCATGGTCTGACAAACACAACTCTGCCACTTTTCACCGCAGATGTGGAAGTGCTATATCAGCGGAAGTGGTGGATTGAGACGCATCCAATGCAAATAATATCTCTAGCTTAATCTGATGGATTTTGATGTTTTTTTACAATTATTTTGTTACTTGATGGCTGTTTAACAGTCTGATGGGCTTGAGATAGAAGTGTCAATCGACTCTAGGGGAATATGTAAATACCTATGTATGAATGCTGTTCATTAACTATAGCTCAGCATTCAACACCATAGCACCCTCCAAGCTCATCATTAAGCTCGAGGCCCTGGATCTGAACCCTGCCCTGTGCAACTGGGTCCTGGACTTCCTGACGGGCCACCCCCAGGTGGTCAAGGTAGGAAACAACAGCTCCACTTCGCTGATCCTCAACACTGGGACCCCACAAGGGTGCTTGCTCAGCCCACTCCTGTACTCCCTGTTCACCCATGACTGCGTGGCCAAGCACGCCTCTAACTCAATCATCAAGTTTGCAGATGACACAACAGTAATAGGCTTGATTACCAACAATGACGAGACAGCCTACAGGAGGAGGTGAGGATCTGCGAGTGTGGTGCCAGGAAAATAACCTCTCACTCAATGTCAACAAAACAAAGGAGATGATCGTGGACTTCAGGAAACAGCAGAGGGTGCACCCCCCTATCCACATCGACGGGACTGCAGTGGAGAAGGTGGAAAGCTGGGACCGAGAGACTGAAAAACAGCTTCTATCTCGAGGCCATCAGACTGTTAAACAGCCATCACTAGCACATTAGAGGCTGCTGCCTATAGACGTAGACTAGAAACCACTGGCCACTTTAAGAAATGGAACACTAGCCACTTTAATCATGTTTACATATCTTGCATTACTCATCTCAAATGTATATACTGTATTCTATACTATTCTACGCTATCTTAGTCACTTTAATCATGTTTACATATCTTGCATTACTCATCTCATATGTATATTCTGTATTCTATACTATTCTACTGTATCTTAGTCCATGCCGCTCTGACATCGCTCGTCCATACATGTAAATTATATATTCTTAATTCATTCCTTACTTAGATTTGTGTGTATTGGGTATATGTTGTGAAATTGTTAAATATTACTTGTTAGATATTACTGCACTGTCAGAGCTAGAAGCACAAGCATTTCACTACACCAGCAATAACATCTGCTAAACACGTGTATATGACCAATAACATTTGATTTGACTTGATTATACGGCCAAATACCAAGAGATGATGAGTATCAACATATTATAATTTCTTACTATCATCATTATAAGTGATATATTCCCGTGCTTTGTGACATACAACTGCAATGTCACTATTTTGACATATTCTAATGCAGGGCTCTCCAACCCTGTTCCTGGAGAGGTACCCTCCTGTAGGTTTTCACCAGGGCTCTCCAACCCTGTTCCTTTACATTTTTAGTAATTTAGCAGACGCTCTTTTGCATACATTATTTACATTTTTCATTATTATTAAAAACAAAATCATACTGCACTGAGCTACATCCCTGCCGGCCATTCCCTCCCCTACCCTGGGCCAATTGTGCGCCGCTCCATGGGTCTCCCGGTCGTGGCCGGCTACGACAGAGCCTGGATTCGAACCAGGATCTCTAGTGGCACAGCTATGACCACTGCGCCACTCGGGAGGTTTAGAGGTATCCTCCCGTAGGTTTACACCAGGGTTTTCCAACCCTTTTCCTGCTGAGCTACCCTCCTGTAGGTTTACACCAGGGCTCTCCAATCCTGTTCCTGGAGAGCTATCCTCCTGTAGGTTTTCACCAGGGTTTTCCAACCCTGTTCCTGGAGAGCTACCCTCTTGTAGGTTTACACCAGGGCTCTCCAATCCTGTTCCTGGAGAGCTACCCTCCTGTAGGTTTTCACTCCAACCCTATTCCTGGAGAGCTACCCTCCTGTAGGTTTTCACTCCAACCCCAGTTGTAACTAACCTGATTTATCTTATAAACCAGTGAACTGTTAGAATCAGGTGTGCTAGATTAGGGTTAGAATAAAAACCTACAGGATGGTAGCTCTCCAGGAACAGGGTTGGAGAGCCCTCTTCTAATAAGACTATGTATGGTGCATTATTTTATGGAGAATATAGACATTTAGTTGTGTGTTGATAGGTTTGATGAATCAGCTCTGCTAGCAGGACAATTGAGCCCATAATGTGGCCAACTGCATGCAGAGAATCACAAGCGAGATCTTTCTGTCGCTGAATGCTTTATTCTGGAAAATAGTTAATGTGTTCAGATACAATTCTGCATTCCAATATAGGACAGATATGTTGTCGTAACAAGAAAAAAGCATCAATGCATACCATTATGCATATTATTAACTACTTATAAACTCATCGGACCATTTATTAGGTACCCCCATCTCGTCCCAGGTTGGACCCCCATTTGCCTCCACAACAGCCTGAATTCTTTGGGGCATGGATTCTACAAGTCGTAAATGTTCCACAGGGATGTTGGTCCATGATGACGCGATGGTGTCACACAGTTTCTGCAGATTGGATGGCGGTACACCACCACTACCAGCCTGTACCGTTGACAACATGCAGGATGGGTCCATGGACTCATGCTGCTTACGCCATACCCTGACTCTGCCATCAGTATGACGCAACAGGAATCTGGATTCTTCGGAGGTGCCAGTGTTTTTCCACTCCTCAATTGTCCATTGATGGTGATTGTGTGCCCACTGGAGCAGTTTCTTCTTGTTTTTAGCTGATAGGAGTGGAACCCAATGTGGTCGTCTGATGCAATAGCCCATACATGACAAGAATCAACAAGTTGCGTGTTCCGAGATCCCTTCTGCTCACCCTGTTGTACTGTGCCATTATTTGTCTGTTTGTAGCCCGCCTGTTAGCTTGCAAGATTCTTGCCATTCTCCTTCGACCTCTCTCATCAACAAGCTGTTTTCGCCCACAGGACAGCCGCTGACTGGATGTTTTTTGTTTGTTGCACCATTCTTGGTAAACCCTAGACATTGTCGTGCATGAAAAGCCCTGGATCCGGCGTGCCTGGCACCGACGATCATACCAAGCTCAAAGTCGCTTAGGTCACTTGTTTCGCCCATTCTAATGTTCAATCGAACAGTAACTGAATGCCTCGATGCCTGTCTGCCTGCTTGATATAGCAAGCCATGGCCACGTGACTCGCTGTCTGTAGGAGCGATCCATTTTCATGAACGGGGTGAGTGTATGTGTGTAATGTTAGAATATGAAAAATAAAATAGTCACTTTAAGTCTTGTGAGTCGACTCTGATGGTGAGTCTGTAGCCGCTCTTCCATTTGAGATGAGAGTGAGTTATGATTATACTCCACTTATGTATATTCTTAAAGGAATCCTATGTACTATTGTAGCCTGCCTCGTAAGCTCTCCTATCTGTAGATGTATAGTACCTACAAGATTCCCAAAACAATATTTTTAACTGTCTTACATAAACCATGTACTGGTTTGACCTCTTTTGCCAGGATTATGTTAGCCATCCTCAGTTAAACTTGTTGGCCAACTAGTGCCAAGAAAAACATTTCAGTGTCTGACAACACATTATCTAGTCATCAATCAAGAAGAAGACAGATAATGGAATTTCACCTGGTTGGTCGCTATAACAACACATGAGGCACTGCCATTACTTCCTCAATCCTTTCCTGATGAGCAAATGATGTCTCACATGTTTTTTTCTAAAGACAGGTGTACAAGAGGCAGACAGACACAGTCAAACACTGTTATAAATGACCATAGGTCCACAATTGACTGGGTCGCAATACCGGTTGAATAATTGACAGATAGCAGCAAGTTTCTGCTATTCTCTAACATTTAATGTGAATGCTTCATAACTCTAAAACACACCTGTGTGCGGCAATATAAATATCTCCTGTCTGGCAAGAGAAACAGAAACTGATGATCAGAATGGTTTCCCACAGCCTGCTTGCCTGCGGAATAGAATGGAATGTGGATATATCTGTCTGTCACTGAACTTCAACATCATAACAATAGGAAAGTCCACCCCAGAGGCAGAAAGTGTTGCCTAAGTTCATGAAGTCACTGCAGTCTCCAGCCTGTTGGACTGCTTTATGGAGCAGAAAAAATGCTTGGCATTGTTTTTAGGGGGAATATTTTGATCAGCACAAAAAAGCTACAGTACTTTTGTCATTGACACAAAGTTCAACAAAGGCCCCAATAGATGCTGCAAATTAATCCTAATCCAGGAGGGGTATAAGACATTAATTCTTTATCTCTATTAAATATTAAAGTGTGGTGAGACACACTTAGAAACCTTGCCTTAAACATAATGATTTAAAACACAGTACACTCCACACACACACAAAGGAATGAGGATATGCTAAAAACTCTGCCACACAAAACTATGAAAAGCAATCCACTATAGAGGCAAATAATATGCGTAACATTATCTACACAGGGTTTCAAAGTTGTCCAAGAAGAAAAGAACCGCAAGTGTTCTGAAGTGTCTCCAGTCTAGGCTATCAGGCTTCTCTGCCCACAGTGCAGACTAAGAGAGCAGTACACTGATTCACAACGTGTTAACAGGAATACCATACCCATACAAGAACAATGCACAGCAGAGACAAATGAAAAGAGAGAAATTAAAAGAGACTAATGAAAGAGCCAAATTAATGTATTTCAAAAGCACCAAGTCTTCCCTTCAAAGAATATTGGTTTAGGCTTGATGATGATACACTATCAGAGAAACTATCACAACTATGAAACACAGAGAGACGAAAGATACATTATGTTATATATTTATTTCTCTTTTTATTGGTAAATTTTTTGGGGAAGCCTGGCTTCCCTTGCCATCCTATGAATACACGCCACTGATAGGAATTTAAAAAAGATATACACTAAACAAATTACATGAATATACCAAAATCTGATTAATTCGAAATTCCCATTGTTAATATTTTGTATTTTACCAAATTAGTCTTATTGAGACCTGGCCAAAATAGCATCACATAAAGTTTCATAAAAAAAGACACACTGACAACATAAAAACACAAAACACAACAATATAAATACATCAATATACACATTGAGCAGACAAGATGCTTTGGAGGGGTGTAGTGCATCTACAGGTAGGGGTCATCACATTGACAGCCCCCCCACTTCATTGTTCACCATAGTTTTTACCCTAGTTTCAAAGTAATTCAAAGAGTCGAGGTCCTGTAATTTAAAGGCCTATTGAAGCTAATTCAAAGTGGAAGGGCCGTACAACTGGAACACTGTTTTACCCAGCTCTGTACAGGCATTAGGCACAGAGAGCAAGATACAGTCATGTGATTGTAAGCAATAGTTTTCATTTGTCTCTTGGACAATGTAGGTACACAGGAAAAATGTTATTAGAATTTAAATTTATATATTTTAGAATCAGTCAGTCTCCCCATCTTTAGTTGCTTCCGACGCAGAATTTTTTAGAACTATGAAACCATGTAGATGTTTTTTTTTTGTCTTTTCTTTTGTGGAAATTGAGTTTCTTGAGTTCTGGTCAAGGTAGCTATATTCGTCCATAGACTTCTATAGTCTTTCATCCTATATTCGTCTGTTCCATACACTTGAACTTTACTGAACTGACTGTAAAATGTGTGCATATATTTTTGTTTTATACAGGGGTGAGAGGATTTGTCAGGTCTCTGAGAGTGGTTTTGAACATCCAGCTTGGTCTAAAGACATTGAGTTAATTAATAATAATAATAAGCCATTTAGCAGACGCTTTTATCCAAAGCGACTTACAGTCATGTATGTATACATTTTTACGTATGGGTGGTCCCGGGGATTGAACCCACTACCCTGGCGTTACAAGCGCCATACTCTACCAATTGAGCTACAGAGGACCACAATTAATTCCCTTGGTGTTGGCTGATTTTTCAGCCCTTCCATGTTCTACCTAACGGCTTACTTGTGTTCGAGAACCGGACGCAGAGGAAGAAAGCGGAAATAAAAGCGATTCTAGACCCATCCTTTCTCTCCATCCTCTCTTCTAAATCAGCCGCTCCAGAGACCATAAAATACCTTCTGCTTGTAATACAAAATATAATTCTGCTAGTTTTATTTTATTTTTCAATTATACACCAAAAACGTTATTTTTCCTCTCCAAATACTTTTTGTTCAATTATTATAATTTCCATGGTTGAGAAAGATACTCTGTGCCAGCCCCTTCCTTCCGTTGACGCAAATCACACGTCACTAGAATTCAAGTTCATTGCCTTACATACAAGTATAGCCTTACACCAACACATGTAAAGTAATATCTAATGTAAAGCAATGCACGCATCATGTAACATATCATTGTTTAATTGTGGAGAAGGGTAGTACAAATTGTATATATAGTTATATAGTGAGTGATGGATGTACTGAATAGCTAAACAATTATATTGTGAATAATTAATAACCAATAATAATCTGAACTGAAGTTCTAGGGAAACAGAGGTATTTTCTGTACTATAGCGTTGCTATTGCTATTACTATTGTTTTAGTATAATTACATAAAACAATGTACATTACATCTTATAACTAAAACCTATTCTACAATGCACCATTATAATGCAGGTTTAGCACGTAATCCAGGCATCATCAAGATGTCTCTTGCTGGGCAAATGGAGAATGCTTAAAAAATGCTTTAAAAACCTTTAAGTTCCTCTGGACCTCTGTGATTCTACCAAGGCTTTATAGTATTCATCTGAAAAATAGAGACTTATAACAACAGCCAGACAACGGAGGTTATACCTAATAATTATTGTGTTAAATCTAGAATGGATTCTTAGGCAGGATTAAGTATTGACTAATGCAAAGCCTGTTTACTGCAGGTAATTACTATGAACCATTCTATTATAATCTCATTGACATCAATGTGTCTCTGTTGAATTCACAAAATGACTATGAGTTTATTTATCAGGCTGCATCCCTGACGCATCTCTTTACTGTACATCTATAAATCATAATACCTCTTAAAAGGTGCATTACTTAGGATATTGTAACTGCTTGTTTTAACTTAAATATATACCTCAATTTCTATTATACACAGCCCATCTGTAATTAGCCCACCCAAATACCTCATCCCCATACTGTTATGTACATTGTTATTTATTTTGCTCGTTTGCACCCAGGAATCTCTATTTGCACATCATCTTCTGCACATCCATCACTCCAGTGTTAATACGAAATTGTAATTATTTTGCACTATGGCCTATTTATTGCCTTACCTCCATAACTTACTACATTTGCACACACTGTATATAGATTTTCTATTGTGTTTTTGACTGTACGTTTTGTTTATTCCATATGTAACTCTGTGTTGTTGTTGTTTTTATCGCACTGCTTTGCTTTATCTTGGCTAGGTCGCAGTTGTAAATGAGAACTTGTTCTCAACTGGGTTACCTAGTTAAATAAAGGTGAAATAAAATAAAACAAATAAAAAATAAAATATGTAAGTAATTTAAGGGAAAGGCTGTAATATCAGTAATTTAAGGGAAAGGGGGAAATATCAGTAATTTAAGGGAAAGGGGGTAATATCAGTAATTTAAGGGAAAGGGGGTAATATCACTTGATGAAGCAATGGATTGCAGACAAATAAATAATGAATGGTCTATTATTTTTATTCACTACCACACTGAATGATAACATTACTCTTCCTGCTAATTGTCTAGAAACCACCATTAAAAATGTTAAAAGAGAAAATCAATGTTTACTCCTCAAATGAATCAGGGAATCTCATGTTGCTGTATGTCTGAGGAGAGATAGATGGACTGTGTGTTCCTTTCCCACCTGTCTGGAAAAGATAGGCCTAATAATGGCAACAGAATGGCTGCCAACAATAAAATGCTTTATTAACGTTTGCACCTTTATTTAGTTAAGTGACAATGCCCGAGAAGCCGGTGTTTGGAGGATATATTGACATGGGTGTTGTTAGGCCCGAGTCGAAGTCGAGGGCCGGCAAACTGTGTCAATATATCCTCCTAACACCGGCTTCAAGGGCATTATCACTTTTATACAATGGGTTACCAACATATTCAAATAATGATTGACATTATACTATTATACTATTTCATCCTTCCAAAAGATATAGTCCCGACACAAATCTAGGGTTGCAACCCAAGCCGGCTGGTCTTTCATTCTATCGGTTCCGTTGCCAGAGATGCGACCCAGTCGTTCAGTCTTTTTGTTCTGTATCTATTGACGTCGTTCGATCTAAATGTTCTATTGCCATACTGGCTGGATCCCTTGCGCGCTAGCTAGCCAACTATGGCTAACTTACAGTCACGTCAAACAGTGCAGCCAGAAAACAACAAAGTAGCTGCATTTGCATTTGTTTACGCTGTTTTCTAGTGACATTTATTTGGATACATTCATAACAATGAGCTAATAAGCCGCGATTTCAGCTGGCATAGGAAATGTGCTCTCTCGTCAGGACACTGTTGTTCAGAGGAGCTAGCCAACAACACAGCTAACACAATCACTTCAAACTGAAGCTGGAAAGACTTCAAACTATCTGTACTTAATTTCTTTGTATATATCCATAAAAATAATGCCAGCTGATTTAGACTGGCTGAGAAACACTGCCTTTCTCCTCCCGACACGTTCATTACTATGGGACATGTGGAGATCGTATTTGAATATAGAAACAACGTTGCAAATGTCGGAGAGACAGACCGCAAGTTTTATACAAATCTCCGCTGTTGAAAACTAAATGTTAGTCTAAAAGAAATGTCAGATAATGTCTAGATGCCTTTTATAGTGGCGATCAAGTTTATAAATTGCCTGGCTGGGCTGATGAGACAGTGGATTGCGCAGTCAGATCGAACAAAGTAAATAGGCATTTTAACGTCACAGATTTAGCCGGTGGTAACTTGTGGAATAGACACCGGCTACAATGCAGTTTTGACCAATCAGCATTCAGGATTACACTCACCCGTTGTATAATCATAAATAAACAATGCAAACAACAAAGTGGATGTGCGTTTGATGAAGGTTACTATGGAGTGTCACAGTGATATTGTGGCCTCCATACCCTGTGGGTGTATAGCGGACTTAAACCAAAAAAATTACGTCACAAAATGTAGCACAGTCAAACACAAGTCACTTATGAATTAATTGATGAAGTCCTGTTTTGCATTTATTTATTCGTGATGAGGAGGGTTCTTAGATAGGAGCCTAGTATTAACACACAATGCCTCTCCCCACTGCTCTCTATCCCTGTCCCTGGCCTTCAGTTTGTTACAGGGTGAACTTAAGTGTGAATACTTAAATTTCTTAGCAATATTAACACATGTATAATATGTACTTTTGTTTTGATGTAATTACATAGCCTATTTCGAGTATTGTTAAGTTGGTTGTTAAGACTATACAAAAGTTGTAGTTAAGTTTCAAGCTGTTTTCACATTTTCCTTTGCCTTTCCCCATGATCTTTGACTGTCTATATACTGCCATCTGCTGGTATAGTTTAGACACCACCACAGAACACATTTATTGCTGTCACACTGAGGACATGATGATGGATATCGAGTTTCCAACTGGAGAGAGTAGTAACTAATCAATGATTGAAAACGACATCAACAACTGTCTGATTTAGCAAAGGTACATTAGGCCAGAATTATGGTCCTTATTGGACATTTACCAGCAGGTCCAGACAGTGATAGGACTACGGTCCTTATTGGACATTTACCAGCAGGTCCAGACAGTGGTAGGACTACGGTCCTTATTGGACATTTACCAGCAGGTCCAGACAGTGGTAGGACTACGGTCCTTATTGGACATGCCCCAGCAGGTCCAGACAGTGGTAGGACTACGGTCCTTATTGGACATGCCCCAGCAGGTCCAGACAGTGGTAGGACTACGGTCCTTATTGGACATTTACCAGCAGGTCCAGACAGTGGTAGGACTACGGTCCTTATTGGACATGCTCCAGCAGGTCCAGACAGTGGTAGGACTACGGTCCTTATTGGACATTTACCAGCAGGTCCAGACAGTGGTAGGACTACGGTCCTTATTGGACATGCCCCAGCAGGTCCAGACAGTGGTAGGACTACGGTCCTTATTGGACATGCCCCAGCAGGTCCAGACAGTGGTAGGACTACGGTCCTTATTGGACATTTACCAGCAGGTCCAGACAGTGGTAGGACTACGGTCCTTATTGGACATTTACCAGCAGGTCCAGACAGTGGTAGGACTACGGTCCTTATTGGACATTTACCAGCAGGTCCAGACAGTGGTAGGACTACGGTCCTTATTGGACATGCCCCAGCAGGTCCAGACAGTGGTAGGACTACGGTCCTTATTGGACATTTACCAGCAGATCCAGACAGTGGTAGGACTACGGTCCTTATTGGACATTTACCAGCAGGTCCAGACAGTGGTAGGACTACGGTCCTTATTGGACATGCTCCAGCAGGTCCAGACAGTGGTTAACTGAACACACACTGTGCTGTTTGACCAAAAGGCACAATGTATTGTATCTGTTTGAGAAAAGGGTGCGACTACATTTTAGTAAATTAATAATCCACAGCTAGTCTGCATTATGCACTCCTTTTGAAGTGAGATCCCACCTGCTGTCATAGCCCTTACGAAAAAAAGATTGCAGTCAGAGTGCAGCAGTTCGAGTGCAGTATAACTGCAGTATGCAGCAATTACTGAGTCTAAAATAACACAGCCGACAGCAGTTACTGCACTTTTACTACAGTTTCAAAACTGCAATCTGCAGTCTACTGGCTAGGTCTCTCTTCAGTCTTTGGCTGTAGATTGCTCCTGCTCGGGTCATCGGAAAAATAGCACCTATGCAAAACATAACCAACCATACGAGCATTAAAAGGCAATAGTTTCTGGCACCCCGATTTGCCTATCATCATAAATAAGTTCCTCTTTATGCAACCACTCTCAACAGTGACATTTTGGGCTAACTGACCAAATTCTGTTGAACATACAGTAGGCTTTGTTATACGACGACAGAATAACATTCAGACAGGTCACAGACATTATTATCTAAAATAAACAAAAACGAGTTGTTTCACAACAAATGTACAGAGTTCCGCAGAAGTCTTGTCGCCTACTCAGGAAAGACGCGTCATGGCCCTCTTTCCAACCTTCCTTAATTCAGAGGGGCAGGATCCAAAAGCGGTAGATCGATATTGAAGATGGAAGGCGCAGCGACGCCCACTGTGATAACGTCTACCAGCAGCAGCGCGGAAAACTTTTACACCTCTACTCTGGTTTACGACAGGCACTTTTTTCGTACTGCTTCGGGACTCCTCGTTTTCGCAGAAATAGTAAGTAGTCAAGTTTCAAGTTTCAAGCTGTAGGCTACGGGATACGCATGGTATATTCTTACTTGCATGTTCCTTCTCGACAATGCAATAACATTAAGACATAATACAAATATAAGAATACGAACATAAATTAAATGGCTCAGTAGAACTGAATAAACATTTTGTAGTAGCGTAAGTATAATTCAAGAAGGCACATTTTATAGTCCAATATTTACACGTGTATTGGAGAAGGTGGGGATGGGGGTCAGTGTATAAACTGAGCAGAATAATAACAGTCTGGTAGCAGCATTTGTAATGTGTGTGTAGCATGAATGTAAATGTGTGTGTGTGTGTGTGTGTGTATCTGTGTTGGTGTGTGCATGAGAGAGTGCGTGTGTGCTAAGGTGAGGAGAATCAGAGCAGGTGGTCAGTCCAGTTCAAGTGTTCAGCAGTCTGATGGCCCAAATCTAACTGCCAGTAGTTCAGGACCTGAAGCAAGGATATGCATATTCTTGATACCATTTGAAAGGAAACATTTTGAAGTTTGTGGAAATGTGAAATTAATGTAGGAGAATATAACACATTCGATCTGGTAAAATATAATAAAAACAAGAAAACATGCGTTTTCTATTTATTTATTTTTTCATCATCTTTGAAATGCAAGAGAAAGGCCACAATATAATATTGCAGTTTAGGCGAAATTTTGATTTTGGCCACTTGATGGCAGCAGTGTGTGTGTGCAAAGTTTCAGATTGATCCAGTGAAGCATTGCAATACTGGACTATTTTGTATGAAGTCTGCCCAAATGTGCCGAATTGGTCAATTGACACATTTTCAAGTACATAACTATAGAGAACATACAAAAATGATATGGTAATACAAAATGTAAGTTTTTCACACTCCCAGGAATGTCATACATGATGGATCATTAGGTTATACACTAACTTTCATACATCTAGATGGCCGGGCGGGGTGGGTGCCGTCTTCACCACCTGCTGAAGGGCCTTGCGGTCGTAGACGGAGCAATTCCCGTACCAGGCTGTGATGCAACCAGTCAGGACGTTCTTGATGGTGCAGGGCTAGTATTTGGAGAGGACCTGGGGCGGCATGCTGTTGTGCCCTCTTGACAAGAGTGGTGGTGTTGTTGGTCCATGACACATCCTCGGTGATGTGGATGCTGAGGAACTTAAAACTAGTGACTCTCTCTACTGCAGTCCGGTTGATGTGGATCGGGGCATGTTCCCACCTCTGCTTCCTGAAGTTAAACATCAACTCCTTTGTTTTGCTGACTTTGAGGGAGAGGTTGTTGTCATGACACCACAATGCCAGTTTACTTACCTCCTCCCTATAGGCTGACTCGTTGTTGTTGGTAATCAGGCCTACAACTGTGGTGTCGTCAGCAAAGTTGATGAGGGAGTTGGTGTCGTGCAAAGCCACGCAGTTGTGGGTGAACAGGGAGTACAGCAGAGGACGGAGGACTCACCCCTGGGGGGCCCCTGAGTTAAGAGTCAGTGTGGAGGAGGTGTTGTTGCCAATCCTCACAGCCTGTGGTCTGCCCCTCAGGAAGTCCAGGATCCAGTTGCAGAGGGTGATGTCCTAACTGCGACACAAACATATTTGTGTCCAAGTTTGATATAATAATTGATTAAAATCAGTATGTCAGTGGCTTTTACCATCTTTCTCACAATAGCTGCCATCAGAATTCATGGAGTGAATCAATCTGCTTTGTTGATTAAACAAATTAAACACATTATGATGATCAGACATTTTGTATTGTTCATACCTTGTATCACATGGCTAATTGTACCCTTATCATAGGGGCACATTAGTTCTGATAAAGGGAAGAATTTGCCATTTGCTGAATCCCAGTACTTTTATACAGATTTGCAAATTGTTCAACCTGTATATTTTATGTGCATTTTATACACATTTTACATATGCTGTGTGACCTGTATGACCGTTTTTCACAGACGGTGACGTGACATCGTATTGAACACTGCACTGAACTGAAGGTTCAATTATTTCAAAATGTTCAAGGAAATATAACTGGAGAAAATGAACATAATGTCAACCTACTTCCTGTAATATAGGCTACTTCCTGTAATATAGACTACTTTCTGTAATATAGGCTACTTCCTGTAAAATGGGCTACTTCCTGTAATATAGAAAACTTCCTGTAATACAGGCTACTTTCTGTAATATAGGCTACTTCCTGTAATATAGGCTGATTCCTGTAATATAGGCTACTTCCTGTAATATAGGCTACGTCCTGTAATATAGACTACTTTCTGTAATTTAGACTACTTTCTGTAACATAGGCTACTTTCTGTGTAGACAGACAATGGGTCTCAGTACAGTGTTTTGTTTTCACTGGAAAGGGAAGTTGTTTAAAAACAAGGTCAGTTTCATTGTCCCTTTTCCTTCCAGCATCAGGGGAGAATGTGACCAAAAGTCTCCTCTTCCACGTAGGCTAGACAGTCTTTTTTCCTGTGATAAGAAGCAACCAATGAAACATTATTTTCTTTTAATAACAGGAAGGGAGGTTTGGAGTGCAACAGTGGACAAACCTTCCCATTATTTACAGTAGCACGCATTATAACAAACTGCATCTATGAGGTCTCCCGAGTGGCGCAGTGGTCTAAGGCACTGCGATAGCTGTGCCACTAGAGATCCTGGTTCGAATCCAGGCTCTATCGTAGCCGGCCGCGACCGGGAGACCCATGGGGTGGCGCACAATTCGTCCAGGGTAGGGGAGGGAATGGCCGGCAGGGATGTAGCTCAGTTAGTAGAGCATGGCGTTTGCAACGCCAGGGTTATGGGTTCGATTCCCACGGGGGGCTAGTATGAAAAGAATTATGTATGCACTCACTAACTGTAAGTCGCTCTCTCCAGATAAAATCTTGCGACTTGTGACGGCCGGCTCCCCAACAACCTGCCCGCTTGACCCTATCCCCTCCTCTCTTCTCCAGACCATCTCCGGTGACCTTCTCCCTTACCTCACCTCGCTGATCAACTCATCCTTGACCGCTGGCTATGTCTCTTCCGTCTTCAAGAGAGCGAGAGTTGCACCCCTTCTCAAAAAACCAACACTCGATCCCTCTGATGTCAACAACTCCCTTCTTTCTTTTCTCTCCAAAACTCTTGAGCGTGCCGTCTTTAGCCAACTCTCTTGCTATCGCTCTCAGAATGACCTTCTTGATCCAAACCAGTCAGGTTTCAAGACTGGTCATTCAACTGAGACTGCTCTTCTCTGTGTCACGGAGGCTCTCCGCACTGCTAAAGCTAACTCTCTCTCCTCTGCTCTTGTACTTCTAGACCTGTCTGCTGCCTTTGATACTGTGAGCCATCAGATCCTCCGCTCCACCCTCTCCGAGCTGGGCATCTCCGGCGCGGCTCACTCTTGGATTGTGTCCTACCTGACCGGTCGCTCCTACCAAGTGGCGTGGCGAGAAGCTGTCTCCGCACCACGTGCTCTCACCACTGGTGTCCCCCAGGGCTCAGTTCTAGGCCCTCTCCTATTCTCGCTATACACCAAGTCACTTGGCTCTGTCATATCCTCACATGGCCTCTCCTATCATTGCTACGCAGACACACAACTAATCTTTTCCTTTCCCCCTTCTGATAACCAGGTGGCGAATCGCATCTCTGCATGTCTGGCAGACATATCAGTATGGATGACGGATCACCACCTCAAGCTGAACCTTGGCAAGACGGAGCTGCTCTTCCTCCCGGGGAAGGACTGCCCGTTCCATGATCTCGCCATGACGGTTGACAACTCAGTTGTGTCCTCCTCCCAGAGTGCGAAGAGCCTTGGCGTGACCCTGGACAACACCCTGTCGTTCTCCGCTAACATCAAGGCGGTGACCCGATCCTGTAGGTTCATGCTCTAAAACATTCGGAGAGTACGACCCTGCCTTACACAGGAAGCGGCACAGGTCCTAATCCAGGCACTTGTCATCTCCCGTCTGGATTACTGCAACTCGCTGTTGGCTGGGCTCCCTGCCTGTGCCATTAAACCCCTACAACTCATCCAGAATGCTACAGCAAGTCTGGTGTTCAACCTTCCCAAGTTCTCTCACGTCACCCCACTCCTCTGCACACTCCACTGGCTTCCAGTTGAAGCTCGCATCTGCTACAAGACCATGGTGCTTGCCTACGGAGCTGTGAGGGGAACGGCACCTCCGTACCTTCAGGCTCTGATCAGTCCCTACACCCAAACGAGGGCATTGCGTTCATCCACCTCTGGCCTGCTGGCTCCCCTACCTCTGCGGAAGCACAGTTCCCGCTCAGCCCAGTCAAAACTGTTCGCTGCTCTGGCACCCCAATGGTGGAACAAGCTCCCTCACGACGCCAGGACAGCGGAGTCACTCACCACCTTCCGGAGACATTTGAAACCCCACCTCTCTAAGGAATACCTGGGATAGGATAAAGTAATCCTTCTACGGTGTTTTATATAGCTGTTGTACTGTTTTAGATGTACTGTTTTAGATGAGAGCTTGCAGGTAAACAGAGCACTCTACCCTTCACTGGATCCTGTGCATATGCCAATAAACTGTTATTTGATTTGCCTTAGGCTATATTATTTCCTTTCATTGTAATCTCTTTCTACAGTATGCCATCAAGATAAGCACAGCAAATGCATTTAAATACACGATAAAGTAGACACCACCAGAGCACAGCCATCACTGACTATGGGTACGTCCCAAATGGCACCCTATTCCCTATATAGTGCACTACTTTTTACCAGAGCTATATGAGCCCTGTTCAAAAGTAGTGTACTATAAAGGGAATAGGGTGCCATTTGGAATGCTGGCTATGTGCTTCCCTGTCCCCTCAGGTGTTTGGTCTGCTGGTATGGATGCTGATAGCGGGGACAGACTACTTCCGTGTGTCTGCCTTTGGGTGGGTCATGTTTGTGGCCATCTTGTACTGGGTCCTGACAGTTGTCTTCCTCATCATCTACCTGACCATGGCTTACAACAGGATCCCTCAGGTCCCCTGGACAACTGTGGTACGACACATACTACGACAATAATACAACAGCACATTATCTGACCAACTTGAAACTTGAGTGATTGGGGTTGTTTATTATATATCTAGTGATTGAATAATTGTGGACTATTTATGTAACTCAAAAGCAATGGAGTGAACTTCCTGGATGGTTTTGGGGAAGAGAGGATTTTTGTGTGCTCCTGACCATGTCTTTATGAATGTGATCAAATGAAGCCATTCTATAATGTCTACTAGCCTACAGTATCTGAGCCAGCCAGCCAGGAATCCTGTTGTTGTCATTCTACAGGGCCTGTTCTTCAACAGTAGTGCTACAGTGATGTATGTGGTGTTCTACAGGGCCTGTTCTTCAACAGTAGTGCTACAGTGATGTATGTGGTGTTCTACAGGGCCTGTTCTTCAACAGTAGTGCTACAGTGATGTATGTGGTGTTCTACAGGGCCTGTTCTTCAACAGTAGTGCTACAGTGATGTATGTGGTGTTCTACAGGGCCTGTTCTTCAACAGTAGTGCTACAGTGATGTATGTGGTGTTCTACAGGGCCTGTTCTTCAACAATAGTGCTACAGTGATGTATGTGGTGTTCTACAGGGTCTGTTCTTCAACAGTAGTGCTACAGTGATGTATGTGGTGTTCTACAGGGCCTGTTCTTTAACAGTAGTGCTACAGTGATGTATGTGGTGTTCTACAGGGCCTGTTCTTCAACAGTAGTGCTACTGTGATGTATGTGGTGTTCTACAGGGTCTGTTCTTCAACAGTAGTGCTACAGTGATGTATGTGGTGTTCTGCAGGACCTGTTCTTCAACAGTAGTGCTACAGTGATGTATGTGGTGTTCTACAGGGCCTGTTCTTCAACAGTAGTGCTACAGTGATGTATGTGGTGTTCTGCAGGGTCTGTTCTTCAACAGTAGTGCTACAGTGATGTATGTGGTGTTCTACAGGGTCTGTTCTTCATCAGTAGTGCTACAGTGATGTATGTGGTGTTCCACAGGGTCTGTTCTTCAACAGTAGTGCTACAGTGATGTATGTGGTGTTCTACAGGGCCTGTTCTTCAACAGTAGTGCTACAGTGATGTATGTGGTGTTCTACAGGGCCTGTTCTTCAACAGTAGTGCTACTGTGATGTATGTGGTGTTCTAAAGGGTCTGTTCTTCAACAGTAGTGCTACAGTGATTTATGTGGTGTTCTACAGGGCCTGTTCTTCAACAGTAGTGCTACAGTGATGTATGTGGTGTTCTACAGGGTCTGTTCTTCAACAGTAGTGCTACAGTGATGTATGTGGTGTTCTACAGGGCCTGTTCTTCAACAGTAGCGCTACAGTGATGTATGTGGTGTTCTACAGGGCCTGTTCTTCAACAGTAGTGCTACAGTGATGTATGTGATGTTCTACAGGGCCTGTTCTTCAACAGTAGTGCTACAGTGATGTATGTGGTGTTCTACAGGGCCTGTTCTTCAACAGTAGTGCTACAGTGATGTATGTGGTGTTCTACAGGGCCTGTTCTTCAACAGTAGTGCTACAGTGATGTATGTGGTGTTCTACAGGGCCTGTTCTTCAACAGTAGTGCTACAGTGATGTATGTGGTGTTCTACAGGGCCTGTTTTTCAACAGTAGTGCTACAGTGATGTATGTGGTGTTCTACAGGGCCTGTTCTTCAACAGTAGTGCTACAGTGATGTATGTGGTGTTCCACAGGGCCTGTTCTTCAACAGTAGTGCTACAGTGATGTATGTGGTGTTCTACAGGGCCTGTTCTTCAACAGTAGTGCTACAGTGATATATGTGGTGTTCTACAGGGCCTGTTCTTCAACAGTAGTGCTATAGTGATGTATGTGGTGTTCTACAGGGCCTGTTCTTCAACAGTAGTGCTACAGTGATGTATGTGGTGTTCTACAGGGCCTGTTCTTCAACAGTAGTGCTATAGTGATGTATGTGGTGTTCTACAGGGCCTGTTCTTCAACAGTAGTGCTACAGTGATGTATGTGGTGTTCTACAGGGCCTGTTCTTCAACAGTAGTGCTACAGTGATGTATGTGGTGTTCTACAGGGTCTGTTCTTCAACAGTAGTGCTACAGTGATGTATGTGGTGTTCTACAGGGCCTGTTCTTCAACAGTAGTGCTACAGTGATGTATGTGGTGTTCTACAGGGCCTGTTCTTCAACAGTAGTGCTACAGTGATGTATGTGGTGTTCTACAGGGCCTGTTCTTCAACAGTAGTGCTACAGTGATGTATGTGGTGTTCTACAGGGCCTGTTCTTCAACAGTAGTGCTACAGTGATGTATGTGGTGGCAGCAGCAGTGGATGCAACCTCAATCAGCCATGCTGTTAAAGGGCGCCATAACTACAACTGCTGGGTAGCATCCACGGTAAGAAAACCACCTCAGACCACCCAGACATACATTTAAATCAAGCCAACTGTGAAAATATACCACAAATATGACTGAGTATTTATGATTAAAGCGATATTAAAATATGCAATATTAAAATGCAAATATATGCCTACAAGTCAGATAAGAGAGGTATGATGCCACTGTGTACCATCTCAATGATATCTATTTGGTCCATTTAAGCCTGCTCTACTCACACCTACTATTGTACTGAATTTCAATGTTTTCATCTGTCTGTTTTTCAGTTCTTTGCCTTCCTGGTCACGCTCTGCTATGCAGGAAGTACATTTTTATGTTTTAAATCGTGGCAATCGAGGGATGAGGAACAATAACCAATCACAAAGGAAAGCTGAAGTATATCCGTTATGGTACAGGATCTTGAAAAGTACAGATGGTTAAGTGCAACAACCACTCCTTCCCTTTGGAATACGTTTCTCTTTGATTTAATTTCTGTTCTATTTCTGTTATTTTGGAGTTGTGGTGTGTTTCATCTGTTGGAATGACAGAGCCTGAACCCCAGGGATGTTTGTACTTCTTATGAACTCAAATGTTTTTTTAACATTTGGATGAAAATGAGTGAAGCTAATAAAGTGGCTATTCTATTGTTCTGAAGCTGGAGATCAAAGCTTTAACTCCAATATTAAAATGGATTGGACAGTAATGTTGTACCACACTAGATGGTGCTAAGATACAAGGCTGAGAAACAGGGCTTATGAAGGACATTACAGTTAATTCTCTTTTTGATTATTCAAAAAAAGAATCATATACGAATAATATATTTTACTAATAGGATAGAATGAAAACTTGTCAAAAACACCTACTGTACATAATTTGAAATGCTGCCCAAGTTTTGCTTTGTGATGCCTTGAGGGTCCAATACAGGGGGATACATTGTTGCAGATTATTTAGTGAGTCTGGCCTGAATATACAGTAGTCAAGCAAACACTTTAGGCTCAATGATTAAGGTATAATGTAGAGCTGTTCATGGTTCAACAACTGTATATATATTTAAAAAATCACACATAATATCTTAAAATTTGCAACCATCCCATTGCAGTATCATCCACATTACACTAAATGCAAATAGAAAAAATCAATAGAATTCTTGCCCCATTTAAATCGGTTGTTCCTCAAAGTAGCTCGGATTTAGTGGGACTAAGACAATGTTTCAAGGAACCACAGCTGAACATTGAACAGCTTCGCAAATCCCAGACTGTAGCTTTAACTAAAACACTATGCAGCTTGTCATGCAATGCCAGGCTAGAAGGAGAGCAGACTTCATAGACAACATGTTTGATGTTATGAATGGGTGTGGCAGATATACATTCCAGACTTTATGGGTGTGTTGGATAATAGCGCTTGGAATTGCCAGGGACCTCACGATACAATATTATCACAATACTTAGGTGCTGATATGATATATATTACGATTCTCACGATTCTACATGTATTGCGATTCTATACTGTGATTTTATTGTGATTCGATGTTCCAAACATGTTGCCCCACTATATGTCTGAGGCAGAGAGACGAGAGAGCATGAGAAAAGTAATGGAAATACAAATGTGCTTCCTATTTAAAATGAAAATGGAGAGCAGTCTATGAAGGAAAAATAGAGTTTTGGAGCAGGGACAGCCAACTAGTGCAAAAATAATAGTGCGATATTGTCAATACGAAGGGATACGATATCGTTGAAAATAATATCCCGATATGTAACTATCGATTCCCCCCCTTCATCACTACTGTATAGGCGTTTTAACGGTCTTGCAGTTCTACATTTAGTTGCTTATTGCACCATTGAGGTAGAGTTTGTTAAGATGACAGATTACTTTATTGTAGCTTCTGGTAACTACTGTATGTATTTTCTTATCAAAAGGAATACAATGAAATATAATGATTAAATATATGCTTTTTATTAAAATGTCCGTAAGCAGATGTAGCAGAAAAGGAACACACAAAAAATATACAGTGTGTATAAAATAGTGAAGATGAAGTACCCTGAGATGCAATTATCTCCCGATAATATTTGATTGTTCAATTAATCAAAGATATAATTAATCCTTTAAATCCCATATGATTCTTTCATTTATTGTGATAAATACAACCTCAAATGATGAGTAACAACGCATGTGGTCTGTGACCCACTCCCTCAAACGAGATCACCTCACTTGAAGCTGTACAAAAATACTCCCCAAATATTCTAAACATTCAAATTCATTCAGTTTATATTCTCACGAAGCACCCATATGATCGTGATATTAAAACAGTCCTGTCAGCGTCTATGTCAAACATCCGTCCAAAACATATAGGGTCAGTTTCCTGGACCCAGATTAAGTTTACTCCTGGACTAAAAAGCATGCTGAATGGAGAATCTCCATTGAAAGTAACTAGTCCAGCACTAGGCGTAATCTGTATCCGGGAAACCATCCCAAAGAGCAAGACATATTTAAACATTTTTTCAATTAAGAGGAGGTACTGTTTCCAGCCTCTTCCATGTACACAAATCCCCAGTGGGCTCCGATGGAAGTGATCCCGGCACCGTTGAAGCGACCGCTGAGCATCCTCAGCTCATTGCCCATGTTGGCTGGGTAGAAGTTGAAGGAGACTTGGTTAGGCTGGCCGGCCGACAGAGTGCGCCCCATGTTGGTTGTGAACACCAAGGTGTAGATGTAGTCTCCTGGGTTGTACTTCCCAGACACCTCGACGATGGCCTCATCCTTAAACAGCTCCATCTCCTGCTTTTCACCCACTTCGCGACCGAACACAGGAGACCAGGTGTTGCTGTATCTCAGCTGGAACCTAAAACAGAGGAAGCTTTTCACGTTGGTTGTGTTTTGATCAGGCACATTCAGATCGAGAGAGCAGGTAGCGTCAGAGAATATCAAGGACTGACATTTTCCATTGTACTCTGGGTTAGATACGATAACACTATTGTTTTGTCATGTACTGAATATGTAATAAACACAATAAATAAATAAATACAGAAAGAAAGAAAGAAAGAAAGAAAGAAAGAAAGAAAGAAAGAAAGAAAGAAAGAAAGAAAGAAAGAAAGAAAGAAAGAAAGAAAGAAAGAAAGAAAGAAAGAAAGAAAGAAAGAAAGAAAGAAAGAAAGAAAGAAAGAAAGAAAGAAAGAGTGTGTCTGTTGGGTAGTGTAGTTGGACTGATTCGGTGGTGTCTGTTGGGTAGTGTAGTTGGACTGAGTCAGTGGTGTCTGTTCATGGGTCAGGGTCTGCTCACCCGTTGATGTAGGCGTTGTTGTTCTCCCACACTCTGACCGCGGTGATGCGTCCCTCACCGGAGGAAGCAAATGGGGTGCCACCTCCCTGACCCACCGCAGAGGAATACGAGTACGGGTCTTTGATGGCTAAAATAACATGGGCAATATGTTTTCTATATTTACTATATTAATAATACATATTTATATATACATAATTTTAATTTTACCAACACATTTCTGAAAGATCTTTACATTATGAATAAAGTGCAGATTAATTAACTAAAGTACATTCTGCAATGCTTTAATACATCAGCTTTTGTCTCAAAGTAGAACTCCTAAGTCTAACTGAAAAAGACAAGATGGTGAAAGCACAAAAGCTATTATTGAATAATTATAATTCAGAATTGAATTTGTATTACTCACGCATTGCCAAGCAGCTGGCCAAGAAGACTGTAACTAACAGGATTGAGAACATTCTGCAAAAGGGAGGCATCAATACTTAAGACCTTTCATTTCAGTAAATTTCACTCTCACTCCATTTCACTTGAAATGGTAAAACTTGAAATAATTGTGTTAATAATGTTTTTCATAGTAGTTCACAAAAAGAACTAAGGCATTTTACCTGTCAGGTCAACCAATGTTTCCTAGAAGGGGGAAAAAAATTACCTTTTGAATTGTGAAATGTGACTTAACAACAAACCATTCTTGAATGTGAAATGTTACAAAACAGCTTTCAAAAGTTGAACTCTTATTTACTACAATCTCTCTTGCAGTGCTAAGCTACTGTCAAATAAAAAAATGTCAGATAAATTAAATTTACATTTAGAGGCAATAGGGCCAAAGTGTTTGTGCCCATGTACCAAGAGATGATGAGTATTAACTTCATAGCATTTACCTCACCAGTATCATGCATTAAATACAAGTGCACATTTTATATTTAGCTAGTTGTGTACATACCCACAGTGATATCTTGAGATTTGTTTGAAAACCTGTGAAAGGTTTGTATCTCTCTGTCTCTGCCAGGTCCTTCTAGTTTACTGCTTCCTCTTAGAACTGCATTTATACATGCTGAACATTCCATCAGGATTATTTCAAAGAACACCTTTAGTCACTCACTATAGAGAAGTCAGACATTGTTTTCTAATTGATCGAGGCTACTTTGGGAGGGAGTGTCAAGGAAATATTATAAGGAAATAATTGTATTCAGAGGATGTGCTTTCTTTTGAATTGTAACAAATAAATGATCTGAAATAGGGATTAAAAAAAGATACAATCTAACAACCGAACAATCAAAAGAATATACCCAAATCATATGAATGTGTACGAAAATCGCTCAAAATCAGTCTCCCAATCTTTAGTTGTTTTATTACCCCAAGAGGAACTTCTTCCCTTCAAACATTAACACGCTGAAATAGACGTGGATCTGGTCATTAATAGGGTGGTTAGTTCATTGGTTTGTTCAAATACCAATTTTATTGTAGAAGATTTGTTTCAGTACATGTATTTCAATTTAATTCTAGCGGGGCAGATGAGATTCTCAATTTTTCGTCTCCATTATTGTCTGATGTTTTCTGCAGTCTGTTACAATACTCACATCTTCATTAAATCACTCGCAACCTGTACATGTTTCTACAGGAAAACAATCTGATTTCATTTTCTGCAGATTAATCAGATAAATATCAGTAGGAGCTACAAAGTGAGAAAATAAAATCAAGGTTTGTATACGCATAACAAAGTGAAATACCCTGAGGCACTTGTTACTATCTATCCATAATATTTAATAGTTCAATTAACATATTAATACAAATATATAATGTAGGACCTTATTGATCAACAAAAAATATATAAAAAGATAAGTTAAAAGGTCAATATGAATCAAAATTGATGTATTCACAACTTTTTTGTCTAGTTAGTTGTGTTATACAATTAATTTGAGTTGGGGAAGAATATGCATGTACAGTGCCTTGCAAAAGTATTCATCCTACTTGGCGTTTTTCCTATTTTGGTGTCCAAATTGGTGAAGTGAAATGAAAAAAATAACTTGTTTCAAAAAATTCTAAACAATAAATAACGGAAAAGTGGTACGTGCATATGTATTCACCCCCTTTGCTATGAAGCCCCTAAATAAGATCTGGTGCAACCAATTACCTTCAGAAGTCACATAATGAGTTATTAAAGTCCACCTGTGTGCAATCTAAGTGTCACATGATCTCAGTATATATACACCTGTTCTGAAAGGCCCCAGAGTCTGCAACACCACTAAGCAAGGGGCACCACCAAGCAAGCGGCACCATGAAGAACAAGGAGCTCTCCAAACAGGTCAGGACAAAGTTGTAGAGAAGTACAGATCAGGGTTGGGTTATAAAAAAATATCAGAAACTTTGAACATCCCACGGAGCACCATTAAATCCATTATAAAAAAATTGAAAGAATATGGCACCACAACAAACCTGCCAAGATAGGGCCGCCCACCAAAACTCACGGACCTGGCAAGGAGGGCATTAATCAGAGAGGCAACAAAGAGACCAAGGATAACCCTGTAGGAGCTGCAAAGCTCCACAGCGGAGATTGGAGTATCTGTCCATAGGACCACTTTAAGCCGTACACTCCACAGAGCTGGGCTTTACAGAAGAGTGGCCAGAAAAAAGCCATTGCTTAAAGAAAAAAATAAGCAAAGGCATGTGGGAGTCTCCCCAAACATATGGAAGAAGGTACTCTGGTCAGATAAGACTATAATTGAGCTTTTTGGCCATCAAGGAAAACCCTATGTCTGGAGCAAACCCAACACCTCTCATCACCCCGAGAACACCATCCCCACAGTGAAGCATGGTGGCGGCAGCATCATGCTGTGGGGATGTTTTTCATCAGCAGGGACTGGGAAACTTGTCAGAATTTAAGGAATGATGGATCGCGCTAAATACAGGGAAATTCTTGAGGGAAACCTGTTTCAGTCTTCCAGAGACCTTCCAGCAAGAAATGACCCTAAGCATACTGATAAAGCAACACTCGAGTGGTTTAAGGGGAAACATTTAAACGTCTTGAAATGGCCTAGTCAAAGCCCAGACCTCAATCCAATTGAGAATCTGTGGTATGACTTCAAGATTGCTGTACACCAGAGGAACCCATCCAACTTGAAGGAGCTGGAGCAGTTTTGCTTTGAAGAATGGGCAGAAATCCCAGTGGCTAGATGTGCCAAGCTTAGAGAGACATACCCCAAGAGACTTGCAGCTGTAATTGCTGCAAAAGGTGGCTCTACAAAGTATTGACAAGTTTTCTGTTTTTTTGTCTTATTTGTTGTCATCTTCAAAGTGGTAGGCATGTTGTGTAAATCAAATGATACAAACCCCCCAAAAAATACATTTTAATTCCAGGTTGTAAGGCAACAAAATAAGAAAAATGCCAAGGGGGGTGAATACTTTCGCAAGCCACTGTATCTCAACATCTACCCACTGAGCACACACGCTGGTTGAATCAACGTTATTTTCACGTCATTTCAATGAAATTACATTGAACCAATGTGGAATAGATGTTCAATTGACGTCTGTGCCCAGTGGGTAGCTTCCCTTACAAAGCATTAGTTTGCTTTATAAAGCTAAGATAACATGCTGAACTATTGTATATTAAATGTATTCTGATAAACTCAAACATACTCATCTTTTCATTTGATGTGGTAAATGCAACCTCCAATACTGCATGTGACCCGTATGTGACCCTCCTCCTTCATTGGGGTAAACTCACAAAGGACAGTGTGCATATTTAGAAAATACTAAATAATATTCTAAACATTCAAATTCATTCAGCTTCAAAAGGTTCAATTAATTTATTTCATATACCGAAACAGTCCTGTCAGCGTCTATGTCAAACATCCGTCCAAAACATAAAGGGTCAGTTTCCTGGACCCAGATGAATCTTACTCCTGGACTAAAAAGCATGCTGAATGGAGAATCTCCATTGAAAGTAACTAGTCCAGGACTAGGCTTCATCTGTATTCGGGAAACCATCCCAAAGAGAAAGACACATTTTTTCAATTAAGAGGAGGTGCTGTTTCCAGCCTCTTCCATGTACATGAATCCCCAGTGGGCTCCGATGGAGGTGATGCCGGCACCGTCGGAGCGGCCGCTGAGAAGCCTCAGCTCACTGCCCACATCTCCTTTTTTCACCCACTTTGCGACCGAACACAGGAGACCAGGTGTAGTCATATCTCAGCTGAAACCTAAGAAACAGAGCAGGCTTTTCATGTTGGTTGTGTTTTGATAAGGCACATTCAGACAGAGAAAAGAGGTAGGGTTGTAGAGTATCAAGGACTGACATTTTCCATTGTACTCGGGGTTAGATATGATAACACTATTTGTCATGTACTGAGTATGTAATGAACATAAAGAAAGAAAGAAAGAAAGTGTCTGTTTGGTGTCTGTTGGGTAGTGTAGTTGGACTGAGTCAGTGGTGTCTGTTCATGGGTCAGGGTCTGCTCACCCATTGATGTAGGCGTTGTTGTAGTAGTAGTAGTAGTTGTTCTCCCACACTGACCGCTGTGATGCGTCCCTCACCGGAGGAAGCAAATGGGGTGCCAGTGCCCAGACCCACCGCAGAGGAATACGAGTACGGGTCTTTGATGGCTAAAATAACATGGGCAATATGTTTACTATATTAATAATCAATATATACATATATATACACACCTACACTATATGCACAGAATATACAGTATATTTTATTTATATATATAGTTTTCATTTTACTGACACATTTCTCAAAGATCTTTACATAATTAAAAAAGTGCAAATTAATTAACTAAAAAGTACATTCTGCAATGCATTAAACCATCAGAAGATGTCTCTAAGAACTTCTAAGTCTAACTGAAAAAGTTGAAGTGAATTGTGATATTATTTATTACTCATGCATTGCCAAACAGCTGGCAAAGAACACTGTGACAAACAGGATTGAGAACATTCTGCAAACGGGAGGCATCAATACTTATGACCTTTCATTTCACTCAGTTTCTCTCTCACTCCATTTCACTTTAAATGGTAAAACTTGAAATAATTGTAAACTGTTTTTCATAGTAGTTCATAGGACGGGGGAGGAATAAAATAAACTTTAAATTGTGAAATGGGACTTTACAAACAACAAACCATTCTTGAACATGAAATGTTATAAAACAGCTTTAAAAAGTTGAACCTACTCTTGCAGTGCTAAGCTAATGTCAAATTAAAAATAAGGTAATATCATTGAATTTACATTTTTAGGTAATAGGGCCAAAGTGTTTGTGCCCATGTACGAAGAGCTGATGAGTATTAACATCATAATATTTTCATGAGTTAAATACAAATGCAAGTTTTATATTTAGTTAGTTGTGTAGATACCCACAGTGATATCTTGAGATCTGTGAAAACCTGTGAGAGCTTCTTATCTCTCGGTCTCTGCCAGGTCCTTCTAGTCTACTGCTTCCTCTTAGAATTTATACATGCTGAACGTTCCATTAGCTTTAGACCAAAGGATTATTTCAAAGAACACCTTTAGTCACTCACACAAGAGAAGTCCGATATTGTTTTCTAATTGGTCGAGGCTACTTTGGGAGGGAGTGTCAAGGTAATATTATAAGGAAATAAGAGTATTTAGAGGATGTTCTCTACTCTGAATTGTAACAATATAATTATCTGAAATAGGGGTTAAAGAAAGATACACTAACATAACAATTAAATTAATATACCAAAACCATATGAATTTGTCCTAAAACTGCCCAAAATCAGTCTTCCCATCTTCAGTTGTTTTATTACCCCAAGAGGAACTTCTTCCCTTCAAACATTAACACGCTGAAAAATTAGTTCATTGGCTCAAATACCAATTTTATTGTAGAAGATTTGTTTCATTACATATATTTCAGTTGAACTCTAGAGGGTCAGAGGAGATTCAACATTTCCTGTCTCCATTATTGTGAGAATTTTTCACTCACATAGTCATCAATGGGCTTAAGGGGCCGATCCCGACATAGGAATGAATGAGTTTCCTACGCTCGCCTTTCCTACGCACTTCTCAATATTTATTCAGACTTAACTTACTTAGTTGCGTAACCTTGTGTGTTCAGAATAAATTTAAACCGCTGAAAACCCTCCCACTTGCTGGCCAACAAATTCGTGGAGTTTTCGTTCAATGGGGTTTTCAGTACATTTATCTTAAGCCATCCCTTTAAATAAGGTACACCATTTAGTTAGAAATGTGTCGACAGACTAGAATATATAGAGAAAACGGGTTCAGAATATTAGGGATCAATGACAGAAAGCCTTCTAAATATATGCATATTTGTCTCTGTTTCAGCCCCAATTGGTAGATTTTAAAATACTTTGATCTTGTAGATTATTTATTAATCATAAAAAACAGGTTTGGAGAGCCTTTATGCACGATCGAAAGAAAACTGTGGTTTGATTAATTCAGAAAATTGCCACATTCAGTTCTTCAACCCATGGTAATGTTGGAAGATTAGAGTACATATAATTATAATAGGAGGGGACACCGGACAGCCAAACAGTTCTATTTTTGTTACATCAGACCAGAGGACATTTCTCCAAAAAGTATGATCTTTGTCCCCATGTGCAGTTGCAAACCATAGTCTGGCTTTTTTATGGCGGTTTTGGGGCAGTGGCTTGTCCTTGCTGAGCACCCTTTCAGGTTGTGTCGATATAGTACTCGTTTTACTGTGGATATAGATACTTCTGTACCTGTTTCCTCCAGCATCTTCACAAGGTCCTTTGCTGTTGTTCTGGGATTGATTTGCACTTTTTGCACCAAAGTACGTTAATCTCTAGGAGACAGAACGCGTCTCCTTCCTGAGCGGTATGACGGCTGCGTGGTCCCATGGTGTTTATACTTGCGTACTATTGTTTGTACAGATGAACGTGGTACCTTCAGGCATTTAGAAATTGCTCCCAGGATGAACCAGACTTGTGGAGGTCTACAATTCTTTTTCTGAGGTCTTGGCTGATTTCTTTTGATTTTCCCATGATGTCAAGCAAAGAGGCACTGAGTTTGAAGGAAGGCCTTGAAATACATCCACAGGTACACCTCCAATTGACTCAAATGATGTCAATTAGCCTATCAGAAGCTTCTAAAGCCATGACATCATTTCCTGGAATTTTCCAAGCTGTTTAAAGGCACAGTCAACTTAGTGTATGTAAACCCACTGGAATTGTGATACAGTGAATTATAAGTGAAATAATCTGTCTGTAAACAATTGTTGGAAAAATTACTTGTGTCATGCACAAACAAGATGTCCTAACCGACTTGTCAAAACTAGAAATTTGTGGAGTGGTTGAAAAACAAGTTTTAATGACTCCAACCTGTGTATTTAAACTTCCGACTTCAATTGTACATTTACTACATACAGTGGCGATTTTAGCATGTACTGTATATCTGTATATATTTTTTTTAGATGCATGCCAGCAAAGACTACACAACACTAAACAACACATTAATTGCACTATAACGGTAACAAACGGTACCCACATACTGTTAGGGCATACATAAAGCTGTCCCAACAGCAGAGTCCCAAGACCTTACCACTAGTACAGCTGGCTATCAGCGGAGCCTTGTCTGGCAACGAAACAGTTCATTCAGCCTCATTTACTGCCTTTAAAAAAACATAGCTGAAATGGCTGACTTGCTTAAACAAATGTGGTTTCTACTGACAATAAAGATGTACAAACTACGGCATAAGGGGATGACGAGCGGATAAGAGGCAATCCATCATTTTGATTAAGACATTAATGAGTGAGCTAGGACGGACGTAGTCAATATAACTATTTGTTCAGCACTTTTGAAATGTAAAGCGACAGAATTCAGAACATGGGCCATTCTTAAAATATTCTCCCTGTACACCAAGTCAGAACCGTAGGATAATTAAAAGGGGCGTATAAGCAGACAATGAAAGGTCTTACAACATTCGATGATGACATTTCTCTAAAACAGGCTATAGGCTAAATGTGCACCACCAAGTCAGAACAGTAGGCAAAATTATGAGGGAAAAAGGGAGCAAATTATTAGGGTGAGGCACATGGGCTACTAACAGCTTACTACACAACATACACTTAGTATTACTTTCTTAGCTACAGTATACATATCTCCCTGGCATATTTACACGGTCCTTCTGGGGAAATTTTGTCATCCAACTTTGTCATCAAAGTCTGCCATTCTCTGGATTTATGGTGCTTTCAAGACAACTGGGAACTTGGGAAAAAAACAAGGTCGAATCATGACGTCAGTGATCTTCAGGTCGGAGCTCTAGAAAGAGGCCCGAGTTCCCGATTTATAATTCCGAGTTGGATGACCGTTCAAAACGTATTTTCCCAGTAAGAGCTCATTCTTTTCCAAGTTCACAGTTTTCTTGAACTCACTTAAGTCTGAGATTTTCCCAGTTCTGAGTTTCCAGTTGTTTCAAACGCGGCAGAAGTCATGCTGGATTGACAGCATGGCCAATGTTGAATGTTTATCCTTTTAAGCTTGGAAAGAGACCCTTAAACCCAGACTTGGACCACACACTCACTCCACTGAATAGCAGGCTAGTGGTTGCTTTGCAATGCTTGCCATTAGCCACGGATTCCTTCCAAACCACTCATTGTTGAATTTGTGATTTCCAACTTGTTGTGTAATGTTTATGTCAAATGGCCGATGAGCACCAATACATTTTATCTATAATTTCTCTACATAATTTATATTAATATGACAAGGATTGAAAAGTATTTGCCAGATTGTCGACTTGATTCATGATGATGACTGCTAGCTAAGATTTTGAAAGCATGATGTTGACGTGATCAGTCCAATCAAAGCTATGGTACATCTAACGTGATATGACGTCATTTTATCTGTGGCCAATGACTTTGAGTCTTCTTGGATGGGTACTTCTAATGTAACTCTATGGCAGCACCCAAGGGGCTTGCATTTTCGAGCTCTACCCTTAGACTTGGTGGTGACATAGTGTCCCCATGAGTGACAGAACACTGAGCCAATCACGACACAACTAGAGAACATTACCAACCCCTACGCTCCGTATTTTCCGCTGGCTGCCCCTCCACCACAGATAGCACTGAACTAGGCTGAAACACCTGCATTTTTGGAGCTGCCTTACTCAAGAAAGCAAAAAAGAGACCATGTTTGTATGCGGCTTTATTAAGTCAATGATTTTTTTTTTTTTACATTGTTTGCAAACTGATATGTGACACATATTAATGCCAAAATAACATGCCAAACAGGCAAATAATAATAATAATTGAATCTATTAAATGTTTTTTCTAAACAGTTGGATCTCTGACTACATACACTACATACATTTTCAGACATGTAGGCTACACACTCGCTCACACACACACACAGCTTTTTAAATTATTAATGTTTTGTCAAACCAAAGTTTTTATTGTAATATGTTTTAATAAAATGTTGACATAGTAATTTATTATCGTCTTCAGTTGATTTATAAGGATTTACCTCCATAAAGAGCAATTATCAGCGTTAATATTGTGCAGATAGATTGTGGCAGCTTCTATCAATGTAACTGTCTGCATCATTTCCAATTCCCCATATATTTTTTTATAAACATATTTATTTTAAATACATATATTATTTTAAATACATATATTATAAAATATATATATACACTACCAGTCAAAAGTTTGGACACACCTACTCATTCAAGGGTTTTTATTTATTTTGTACTATTTTCTACATTGTAGAATAATAGTGAAGACATCAAAACTATTAAATAACACATATGGAATCATGTAGTAACCGAAAAAGTGTCAAATAAATCAAAATGTATTGTAGCCACCCTTTGCCTTGGTGAGAACTTTGCACACTCTTGGCATTCTCTCAACCAGCTTCATGAGGAATGCTTTTCCAACTGTCTTGAAGGAGTTCCCACATATGCTGAACACTTGTTGGCTGCTTTTCCTTCACTCTGCGGTCCAACTCATCCCAAACCAGCTCAATTGGGTTGAGGTCGGGTGATTGTGGAGGCCAGGTCATCTGATGCAGCACTCCATCACTCTCCTTGGTCAAATAGCCCTTACACAGCCTGGAGGTGTGTTTTGGGTCATTGTCCTGTTGAAAAACAAATGATAGTCCCACTATGCGCAAACCAGATGGGATGGCGTATCACTGCAGAATGCTGTGGTAGCCATGCTGATTAAGTGTGCCTTGAATTCTAAATAAATCACAGACAGTGTCACCAGCAAAGCACCCCCACACCATCACACCTCCTCCGCCATGCTTCACGGTGGGAAATACACATGCGGAGATCATCCGTTCACCTACTCTGCGTCTCACAAAGACATGGCGGTTGGAACCAAAAATCGCAAATTTGGACTCATCAGACCAAAGGACAGATTTCCACCGGTCTAATGTTCATTGCTCGTGTTTCTTGGCCCAATCAAGTCTCTTCTTCTTATTGATGTCCTTTAGTAGTGGTTTCTGGATTGACTAACCTTTATGTCTTAAAGTAATGATGGACTGTCTCTTTGCTTATTTGAGCTGTTCTTGCCATAATATGGACTTGGTCTTTTACCAAATAGGGCTATCTTCTGTATACCACCCCTACTTTGTCACAACACAACTGATTGGCTCAAACGCATTAAGAAGGAAAGAAATTCCACAAATTAACTTTTAACAAGGCACACCTGTTAATTGAAATGCATTCCAGGTGACTACCTCATGAATGCAAAGAGTGTGCAAAGCTGTCATCAAGGCAAAGGGTGGCTACTTTGAAGAATCTCAAATATAAAATATATTTTGATTTGTTTAACACGTTTTTGGTTACATGATTCCATATGTGTTATTTCATAGTTTTGATGTCTTCACTATTATTCTACAATGTAGAAAATAGTTTAAAAAAATAAGAAAAACCCTTGAATGAGTAGGTGTTCTAAAACTTTTGAACGGTAGTGTATATATATATTTTTATATATTTACCTTTATTATTTTTCCCTAACCCTACCACCCCTCCCCTAATTGGAGTAAACTAATGGACAACAACTTAGGCTTCTACTTCCAGCTTATACAGTGGGGAAAAAAAGTATTTAGTTACTTTGGTCCCAGCTCTCTGCAGATCATTCACTAGGTCCCCCCGTGTGGTTCTGGGATTTTTGCTCACCGTTCTTGTGATCATTTTGACCCCACGGGGTGAGATCTTGCCTGGAGCCCCAGATCGAGGGAGATTATCAGTGGTCTTGTATGTCTTCCATTTCCTAATAATTGCTCCCACAGTTGATTTCTTCAAACCAAGCTGCTTACCTATTGCAGATTCAGTCTTCCCAGCCTGGTGCAGGTCTACAATTTTGTTTCTGGTGTCCTTTGACAGCTCTTTGGTCTTGGCCATAGTGGAGTTTGGAGTGTGACTGTTTGAGGTTGTGGACAGGTGTCTTTTATACTGATAACAAGTTCAAACAGGTGCCATTAATACAGGTAACGAGTGGAGGACAGAGGAGCCTCTTAAAGAAGAAGTTACAGGTCTGTGAGAGCCAGAAATATTGCTTGTTTGTAGGTGACCAAATACTTATTTTCCACCATAATTTGCAAATAAATTCATAAAAAATCCTACAATGTGATTTTCTGGATTTTTCTCTTCTCAATTTGTCTGTCATAGTTGACGTGTACCTATAATGAAAATTACAGGCCTCTCTCATCTTTTTAAATGGGAGAACTTGCACAATTGGTGGCTGACTTGTTTTCCCCACTGTATCTGTACTGTTAGTCCCTCTATTTATTTTAATATGAACTATTTTGACTTAAATTGCTTTTGTTTTAAAGATGAGTATGGAATTGCATGACCTCTAAAAGCACATTTAAAAGTGTCCCATACAATAAGGGCATCTGCTGTACCTATCAGTGCATTCGGAAAATCTTCAGACCCCTGGACTTTTTCCACATTTTGTTACGTTACAGCCGTATTCTAAAATTGATTAAATTGTTTCCCCCCCCTCATCAATCTACATACAATACCCCATAATGACAAAGCAAAAACAGGTTTATATACAGTACATTTTTGTAAATGTATATAAAATAATCTGGAAATATCACATTTACATAAGTATTCAGACCCTTTACTCAGTACTTTGTTGAAGCACCTTTGGCAGCGATTACAGCCTCAAGTTACAGCCTCAAGTCTCTCCAGAGATGTTCGATCGGGTCCAAGTCAGGGCTCTGGCTAAGCCACTCAAGGACATTCAGAGACTTGTCCTGAAGCCACTCCTGTGTTGACTTGGGTGTGTGCTTAGGGTCGTTGTCCTGTTGGAAAGTGAACCTTTGCCCGAGTCTGAGGTCCTGAGCACTCTGGAGCAGGCTTTCATCAAGGATCTATCTGTACTTTGCTCCGTTCATCTTTCCCTCGATCCTGACTAGTCTCCCAGTCCCTGCCGCTGAAAAACATTCCCACAGCATGATGCTGCCACCACCATGCTTCACCTTAGGGATGGTGCCAGGTTTCCTCCAGATGTGACGCTTGGCATTCAGGCCAAAGAGTTCAATCTTGGTTTCATCAGACCAGAGAATCTTGTTTCTCATGGTCTGAGAGTCCTTTAGGTGCCTTTTGGCAAACTCCAAGCAGGCTGTCATGTGCCTTTTACTGAGGAGTGGCTTCCGTCTGGCCACTCTACCATAATGGCCTGATTGGTGGAGTGCTGCAGAGATCATTGTCCTTCTGGAAGGTTCTCCCATCTCCACAGAGGAACTCTGGAGCTCTGTCAGAGTGAACATCGGGTTCTTGGTCACCTCCCTGACCAAGGCCCTTCTCCCCCGATTGCTCAGTTTGGCCGGGTGGCCAGCTCTAGGAAGAGTCTTGGTGGTTCCAAATTTCTTCCATTTAAGAATGATGGAGGCCACTGTGTTCTTGGGGACCTTCAATAATGCAGACATTTTTTGGTACCTTTCCCCAGATCTGTGCCTTGACACAATCCTGTCTTGGAGCTCTACGGACAATTCCTTTCGACCTCATGGCTTGGTTTTTGCTCTGACATGCCCTGTCAACTGTGGGACCTTATATAGACAGGTGTGTGCCTTTCCAAACCATGTCAAATCAATTGAATATACCACAGGTGGACTCCAATCAAATTGTAGAAACATCTCAAGGATGATCAATGGAGCTCAATTTCGAGTTTCATAGCAAAGGGTCTTTATAAACATTTCTAAAAACCTGTTTTTGCTTTGTCATTATGGGGTATTGTGTGTAGATTGATGAGGAAATGTTTTATTTAATCCATTTTAGAAATAAGGCTGTAACGTAACAAAATGTGGAAAAAGTCAAGGGGTCTGAATACTTTCCGAATGCACTGTATGCTATGTCGGAAAAAGTCATTTATAAATTCTGTCTTGGTTAACAATAAGTTGTCATCCAATAGACTTTGATTAAATATCCTCGCCCACATGGAAATTCTGTATATGCCAATTATTTGATGGTCCGACCGCATTCTGTCCCCTATCAACACTTTTTAAACTTTTGGTGCCAGCAAGAATTACATAAGAAAATAGTCAAGATGACTAGCTTGATTGAGCCTCCGCCATGTACTGTATCTGTTTGTCTGTCACTGAACTTTAACATCATATCAATAGGAAAGTCCACCCCAGAGGCAGAAAGTGTTGCCTAAGTTCATGAAGTCACTGCAGTCTCCAGCCTGTTGGACTGCTTTATGGAGCAGAAAAAATGCTTGGCATTGTTTTTAGGGGGAATATTTTGATCAGCACAAAAAAGCTACAGTACTTTTGTCATTGACACAAAGTTCAACAAAGGCCCCAATAGATGCTGCAAATTAATCCTAATCTAGGAGGGGTATAAGACATTAATTATTTATCTCTATTAAATATTAAAGTGTGGTGAGACACACTTAGAAACCTTGCCTTAAACATAATGATTTAAAACCCACTCCACACACACACACACACACACACACACAAATGAGGATATGCTAAAAACTCTGTCACACAAAACTTTGAACAGCAATCCACTATAGAGGCAAATAATATCCGTAACATTATCTACATGGTGTTTTAAATTTGGCCATCAGGCTTCTCTGCCCACAGTGCAGACTAAGAGAGCAGTACACTGATTCACAACGTGTTAACAGATTGCAAAGGAATACCTTATAATAACAATATGCCATTTAGCAGACGCTTTTATCCAAAGCGACTTACAGTCATGCGTGCATAATATTTATTTTTTGTGTATGGGTGGTCCCGGGGATCGAACCCACTACCTTGGCGTTACAAGCGCCGTGCTCTACCAGCTGAGCTACAGAGGACCACCTTACCCATACAAGAACAATGCACAGCAGAGACAAATGAAAAGAGAGAAATGAAAAGAGACTAATGAAAAGAGAAATGAAAGAGAGACTAATGAAACGAGAAATGAAAGTCTTTCAAAAGCACCAAGTCTTCCGTTCATATCCTCTTCATGTGACCCACTTCTACAGTTTGATTCATAGCAGAGCTGGTGCTGAAGCATACTGTCTCAAACAATCAATGTCTTTCAAGAGGACATGTAAGCACCAGAATGTCAGAATCCAAGTTCCTCATAGAAAGCAAGATTATGTTGCTCCTTTTTCTCAAGTCAAAGTACAAACAATTATCCCACCTTGTATTTTGTGTTTCCGTCACACCTGTTATGAGTTTTTTTATGCAACAGGCCAGTACTTTATCCCATAAAAACAGTTGGATGGAAACATGGCTAATGATGCCAATATGGCTCTGGACAATGTACCCAACGACAGTCACCGAAAGGTCCTCTCAGAAGTCTGCTGGTCGTATCATCATGGCGGTAGCACGGAGAGAGTAACTCGACCCTTTGAAGTAGTGCCACCTGATCCCATTCAGTTTACCCATGTTCTGACCATGATTGTAGTACATCCCGTTCAGGTTCGATGGTCCACAGGCATCGAACCACCAACCTGAAGGCATAGAGAGAAAGGCAGAGAGAAACAAACAACGTTTATTTTAGGCTTGATAATGTTACACTATCAGAGGAACTATCAAAGTCATAACTGTGTGACCTCCCTGTAACCTCTGATTATCTCTAGATAGCTTTGTTGCAGCGCCAAGTCGTCAACACTAGAGCAGACTCCAGCACTCCTCTCTCTGGATAGCTTTGCCCCATTCTGACCTCTGACCTTTCATTACAGGTGAGAGAGGAGTGTGAGGGCAACTAACAAAATATAAATAGTCTACAACAATCTCTGCGAGCCCAACACGTTTGGACCAGCTACTTGGAGTCTTATGGAGGGCCGTTAATGCCAAGTGATCTATCCACTAACCACTACACCTCCTGAACTCATCAACCTATGGGTTGGGTCCCAAATGGCACCCTGTTCCCTATGTAGTGCACTACTCTGGTCCAGAGCTCTGGTCAAAAGTAGTGCACTATATTGGGAATAGGGTGCCATTTGGGATACAGCCATACTCTAGTAAGCTACGTGCTGGCGTCAGCCATGCTTTAACCTACATTCCATGGGCATCTAAATTCTGTGTTATAGGTTAGAACTGACTGGAAGCTGGTGCTTGATGTTTGTGGCTACTTTTGGGTCTAAAGCACCCCAGTGTATTGAGGGCAAGAGGTGCATGCTGTATGTGGATTTAAATACCTCGTTGTCACTCTAGACCAGCGTTTGCCAAACTCGGTCCTGGGGACCCCAATGGGTGCATGTTTTGGTTTGTTCCCTAGCACTACACAGCTGATTCAAATAATTTACTCATCATCATGCTTTGATTATTTGAATCAGCTGTGTAGTGCTAGGGCAAAAACCAAAATGTGTACCCAGAGGGGGCCCCAGGACCGGGTTTGGGAAACGCTGGTCTAGACATTGATAAAAGAATAAAGACATGTATCTGTACTATGCATTTTCTGATGTCCATTCTGGATCTAAATCCTGATGGGATTGTAGCTACTCATTTACATCACTTTAATAGGAATTGTACTGTTATTTTCTATCATTTCTGCTGGCCAGTTCCCTGGACTTCTAAACCAGCCACATGGCACGTGGCAATCATTCTGTAAAATGCTGAGGGCTGCCACCTGGCTTAATCAGCTAAGATAGCATCCTCTGCTTTGATATGTCAGTAACAGTGCTGAATACATGCTAACTGGCTCCGGCCTGCTCTGCAGGTCTTCTAGACCAGGGGGGGATAAAGTGGGTGATGGTGACAGGGAGGTCAGTGGGTTGGAAATGTTTTCACCTTGCCTAGCATAATCTGGGTGGGTTGTTGTTGTTGTCTACTTATCCAATTGTTTCAGTTCTACAGGAGTGCATACAGAGTGCATGTGATTAGGGGTCGATGTGGACTTTAGCCTCAGACATACCCCCGGTGAGCATGAGAGCACATTTGCAGATGCAGTTGTCATTGTCCATATCCTTGGTACTGAAGTCTGCTCCGTTGATGACCAGGCTGCTCTGTCTGCCTGCCGTTCCACTATGACTCTTCAGGAACAGCCTGACACAGTCGCCAGGGTAACACAGAGGGAAATAAAGCAGAAACACAGTGGGAATGCTTTGTTCTTACTGTGTGAACACTGGAGGAAAGAAATTCACATTACAGTCATTTAGCTGTAATCAACCAGAGCGACTTACAGTTTAGTGAGTGCATACATTATTATTTTTCCCCCCCCATGGGAATCAAACCCACAACCTTGGCGTTGCAAACGCCATGCTCTACCAACTGAGCTACATCCCTGCCGGCCATTCCCTCCCCTACCCTGGGCCAATTGTGCACCGCCCCATGGGTCTCCCGGTCGCGGCCAGCTACGACAGAGCCTGGATTCGAACCAGGATCTCTAGAGGTACAGCCTTAGACCACTGCGCCACTCGGGAGACTTGAGAGCATTACATTTTAGTCATTTAGCAGACGCTCTTATCCAGAGCGACTTACAGTTAGTGAGTGCATACATTTTCATACAGTGCATACACCACACTGTTCTTCTAATCTAACACAAATAATATGTACCTCCCCTTGCAACCTGGTCTCAGAGTATTTCATATTATTCTGTACGTAAATCCGAGTACCTCCCCTTGTTCTCACTGTGCGAACGCTTGAGGACAGAAATTCACCACCACAATGTTCTTCTAATCTAATACAAAGAATATGTACCCTTCTAAAGAAGTGTCTTTGAAATTGTCGTACACTATATCAAAACCAATCACACCTGTTGCTTTTATAAAGAAAATCTTGGTTTATGAGGGTATTGTTGGTTTCCTCATTTGTTTCAAGCCATATACACTTCCCTGTGAACACTTTGCACTCTCTCATCCTGCATTGTACTGCCCCATCTACTGTACTGCATGTCAAGCAGCAGGTCCAACTGTGGTTTATGAGTCAGACATCTTTGAGGTCTTGCCAGAACCAGGTAATGGATACTTCACGGAAGAGAGAGGCCCTATTCTTAATCAGTAGACTTGAATATTATGTCTATGTTGAATATTATGTATATGTTGAATACTGTGTCTATGTTGAATACTCTATTGAATACTATGTTGAATCCTATGTCTATGTTGAATTCTATGTTGAATCCTATGTCTATGTTGAATACTATGTTGAATACTGTCTATGTTGAATACTATGTCTATGTTGAATACTATATCTATGTTGAATACTATATGTTGAATACTGTATCTATGTTGAATACTATATCCATGTTGAATACTATATCTATGTTGAATACTATGTCTATGTTGAATACCATATCCATGTTGAATATTATATATATGTTGAATACTATATCCATGTTGAATACTATATGTTGAATACTGTGTCTATGTTGAATACTATATCCATGTTGAATACTATATCTATGTTGAATACTATGTCTATGTTGAATACCATATCCATGTTGAATATTATATATATGTTGAATACTATATCCATGTTGAATACTATATCTATGTTGAATACTATGTCTATGTTGAATACTATATCCATGTTGAATACTATATCTATGTTGAATACTATGTCTATGTTGAATACCATATCTATGTTGAATACTATGTCTATGTTAGACCATCATAGATACAGTACAACAGTCACTTAGAGAGAGGTGATTAGTTCAACACATCAGGCCTCACAGCAAGAAACCACATTTCTATGATCTTATTGCATTTAACAAACATTGTTCAATTAATTCATCTATTACAAGAATATGAATGACACAGATAATGAAAGAAATTAATACATATCACAATTGAATTTTACCTGAACACTGTTGTTAGTCAATTATAACGTCTCTATTTATATGTGGTCCCTCTGTGTGGTCATATATCTGACCCATCAAAGTGTCAGGCTGATCATTAATGGGGCTTCAGTATGGTATGTTGACCAGGTGTTTGGCTCCTCTACAGTGACTCTGTGTCACACAAACTAAGTAGTAGTGGAAGGCAGCCTGGCTCTCTGAAACCCAGTGTATCTGAAGAGCTGCAAAGTTGCATAGGAGCCATGAACAGGGCGACCATGTCTATCTGCGCCATCTTGCTATCACATTTGTGTGTATTGTTTTGTATTGTTAGATACTACTGCACTGTAAGATCTAGGAACACAAGCGTTTAGCTAGGTATTACTGCAATGTTGGAGCTCAGTTGGTAGAGCATGGCGCTTGCAACGCCAGGGTTGTGGGTTCGTTTCCCACGGGGGCCAGTATGAAAAAAAATAATAATGTATGCACTCACTAACTGTAAGTCGCTCTGGATAAGAGCGTCTGCTAAATGACTAAAATGTAAAATTGTAATTACTGCACTGTTGGAGCTAGGAACACAAGCGTTTAGCTAGGTATTACTGCACTGTTGGAGCTAGGAACACAAGCATTTAGCTAGATATTACCGCACTGTTGGAGCTAGGAACACAAGCATTTAGCTAGGTATTACTGCACTGTTGGAGCTAGGAACACAAGCATTTAGCTAGGTATTACTGCACTGTTGGAGCTAGGAACACAAGCATTTAGCTAGGTATTACTGCACTGTTGGAGCTAGGAACACAAGCATTTAGCTAGGTATTACTGCACTGTTGGAGCTAGGAACACAAGCATTTCGCTACACCCGCAATAACATCTACTAAATATGTTTATGCGACCAATAAAATGTGATTGGATTTGAGCTGTAGGCCCATTTAACGCCACACTCCATAGAATAGCTTTCCTTTTAAAGGCTGTGATCTTCCTCTATATGCCATGTTTAAAAGAATGGTCATTATTTACATAGATTCCCGCTAACAGGTTATATATACTGACTGCTATGTACTGTAAATTACTTTTCCATTTCCACTGACATACTCTGTTTACTCTCGCTCTCAATACTACTCAAGAGTTAATCTAATAGCTCTTTGTACATCCTTCCATCCTTCCTTGTTTTTAACTGGCTAGCAAAAATGTGAGCCAGGTAAAAATGGTACACGTGTGTGTTCGTTTGTGTGATCGCACATCCGTGTGTGGGTGAACTAAATCAGATTGAGACAAAGCTTCCTGTTATCGTTCTAAGGAATTAGAATATGGTAATTCCCTTTTACGATCTTACAGTTTATTTTGTTAGTAATGGCATTGTGAAATGAGGCAGAGCCTCTCTTTCACTAAGAAGCTGTGTGACAATAGTTTGTTTTGGACCATCTCCATCACAAGTACTACAGAATGGTCATGAAATAAGAATCTAGAGACCAAAATTGATTCCATTCCAGAACTCAAAAATATTTTTCAGTATGTTTTTGAACAGAGAATAAATGGAAAAGTAAGAATTATGATCTTCTGCTGAAGTCCTAGAAGCCTCAATCATAAGGTTATGGACAAAGAAGTCAAGCAAACTGAAAAATTAATTGATTACAAATCATGATCAGAGTCCCCAGTGCCTCACCATCGTTACTGTGATGTAAATACAACACCAAGCACATCATTGTCAGTGATGGAACAAAGTCAAATATCTCATTCCCACTTCATTAAAAATCTACTGCAATTCCTCAAGAAAGTAAAAAGACAACCACAATTGAGTAGTAGAGTGACTATTTAAATAGGAATGTGGGGGCGTATTTAGTCAGGGAATGTCCAATGATCATAAAAACAGTACTGTAGGTACGATACAATGCGCTGAGATTCGATAAAACTTCATTTTCTCCACTTAGGGTACATACAGATGTAAGATCTTAATTTGAGCCAGTTTGCTAGAGCAGGAAAATAATCCTGCAGGAACAGGAAATGTGAATTATTATGTGGATTATAATTCATGGACATTTTTGTAGAGGTTGATACATTTTTCTTTAGGGCAAATCAAGTCTGAATTTTCAAAGTGGAAATGACATCTGTAGCTGATAACAGCACTCCTACTGTGATACTGTGATACTCTTTAAGAATACGTCCCACAACACATTGCTGGTATCCTACCTGTAATTCTGCTTCTCGCTGCCGATGTAGAAGCGGTCGTAGTGGGAGAAGGCCTGCTGTCCGTCCCAGTCGATCAGTTCCACCCTCAGGTTATAGGGCCTCTGACTGGTCAGCAGGAACACAAACTCATTCCCCAGCCAGTGCTCTCCAAACAGACTCCCAAAGCCCTGCAACAACACAACAGCACAGCAACACATTCGTAAGTAAGCCTTGTCCAAGCCAGAAAGGCTCATAGGAGCAGGAGCCTATCTCCTGTTTCTGTAGTGCAAGGCAGCTTGATGTACCAGTACACCACCTTGACAGGATGCTAGTCTATCTCCTGTTTCTGTAGTGTAAGGCAGCTTGATGTACAAGTACAACCCCTGGACAGGACGCTAGTCTGTTGCAGGGCCTTATCCCAGCAACACATGGAGCTATAGAAAAATAATTACTGTCATATCGAGTTCTTCTACAGGGACAAGATGACAAACCCTATATGGTTCTAGGTAGAACCTTTTTTCTTAAGAGTGCAGACTAGAGGGATGTTCTACTCAGGGAATCTTTATTCTCTTTTTTTAAAGGAATTCTGTTCTGTGTTTTACTCTTTTTTGACGGTGGTGAATTGAGGGAGACAGACAGATGAGATGAGTAGATATAGAGATATAGATAGAGATATATAGATATAGCTAGAGATATAGATAGAGATATATAGATATAGATATATTGATAGAGATATAGAGAGATATAGATAGAGATAGAGAGATAGAGAGATAGATAGAGAGATATATCTCTATATCTCTCTATTCTATCTCTCTATCTATATCTCATCAATATATCTCTATCTATATCTCTATCTATATATTTATATCTATATCTCTATCAATATATCTCTATCTGTATCTCTATCTATATATCTCTATCTATATATCTCTATCTATATATCTCTATCTATCTCTATCAACATATCTCTATCTATATCTCTATCTATATATCTCTATCTATATATCTCTATCTATATCTCTATCAATATATCTCTATCTATATCTGTATATCTCTATCTATATATCTCTATCTATATCTATATCTATATATCTCTATCTATATCTCTCTATCTATATCTCTCTATCTATATCTCTATCTATATATCTCTATCTATATATCTCTATCTATATCTATATATCTCTATATATATCTCTATCTATTTCTCTCTATCTATATATCTCTATCTATATATCTCTATCTATATCTCTATCTATATATCTCTATCTATATCTCTATCTATATATCTCTATCTATATCTCTATATCTATATCTCTATCTATATATCTCTATCTATATATCTATCTATATATCTCTATCTATATATCTATATCTATATATCTCTATCTATATCTCTATATCTATATCTATATATCTCTATCTATATATCTCTATCTATATATCTCTATCTATATCTCTATCTATATCTCTATATCTCTATATATATCTCTATATCTCTATATATCTATATCTTTTTCTCTCTATCTATATCTCTATCTATATATCTCTATCTATTTCTCTATCTATATATCTCTATCTATATCTCTATCTATATATCTCTATCTATATCTCTATCTATATATCTATATCTATATCTCTATCTATATATCTCTATCTATATCTCTATCTATATATCTCTATCTATATATCTATCTATATATCTCTATCTATATATCTCTATCTATATCTCTATATCTATATCTCTATCTATATATCTCTATCTATATCTCTATATCTATATCTCTATTTATATATCTCTATCTATATCTATATATCTCTATATATATCTCTATATCTCTATCTCTATATATCTCTATCTATTTCTCTCTATCAATATCTCTATCTATATATCTCTATCTATATCTATATATCTCTATCTATATCTCTATCTATATATCTCTATCTATATCTGTATATCTCTATCTATATATCTATATATCTCTATATCTTTATCTATATATCTCTATCTATATCTATATCTATATATCTCTATCTATATCTCTCTATCTATATCTCTATCTATATATCTCTATCTATATATCTCTATCTATATCTATATATCTCTATATATATATCTCTATATCTCTATCTCTATATATCTCTATCTATTTCTCTCTATCTATATATCTCTATCTATATATCTCTATCTATATATCTCTATCTATATCTATATCTATATATCTCTATCTATATATCTATATCTATATCTATATATCTCTATCTATATATCTATCTATATATCTCTATCTATATCTCTATATCTCTATCTATATCTCTATCTATATATCTCTATCTATATCTCTATCTATATATCTCTATATATATATCTCTATATCTCTATCTCTATATATCTCTATCTATTTCTCTCTATCTATATCTCTATCTATATATCTCTATCTATATATCTCTATCTATCTCTATCTATATATCTCTATCTATATCTCTATCTATATATCTCTATCTATATATCTCTATCTATATATCTCTATCTACTCATCTCAATAGATAGAGAGATATAGATAGACATATATAAGTCCCCTGTAGCTCATTTGGTAGAGCATGGGTTGTGGGTTCGTTTCCCACGGGGGGCCACTATGAAGATGTATGCACTCACTAACTGTAAGTCGCTCTGGATAAGAGCGTCTGCTAAATGACTAAAATGTTAATATATAGAGAGAGAGATAGTGTTGGGGTCTGCAGCACTAGACCAGACCTTGGCATGTATCTTTTTTTTTAACCAGAGACAATTTACAATATATCAACATTTGAATGGTGATCTAAGCACACCATGTTTAGACTCAACTTAAACAGTTTCCTCTCTCCTGTCGTCTTCTCTCAGAAGTGTTCAATCAGAGGCCATTAGTGTCATGATGAAATACTCCCCACAGAGGGGTCACCGAGCGAACACATGCCCCATGAACAGCAAATCATCTATTCTCAATGGAGGAAGTCAAGAGGGAACCCATTGTATGCCCATGTCTTTGCCAGGCTATACTCCACACTTCCTTAGCCCCTCACTGGAGGGCAGCCATCCCTCGCTCAGCACTGCTAACAAATCTCAGCCCAGAGGCAGAGGCCACAGGGCTCTGTCAAGGCCTAATGGGGCTGGAAGTGGCAACACAGTGGATACGTCCCAAATGGCACCCTATTTCCCATAGGGCTCTGGCCGAAAGTAGTGCACTATATAGGCTATGGGGTGCCACTTGGGATGTACTATGTATGTTCCTTGCTATGCGTTTGTAATGCTCCTTTCTCTGTTATAGTTTGACATATACATTTATATTGTGGAATATTGTGCTATGTAGGGATTAATATTTTCCCGAAAATCTACCAAGTTTCAATACCTGGAATAATTCATATTTATCCCGAGAGTCCCGGGATATACTGCAAAAATCGGAAGTGCCCATTTAAAGCTTTTAAAACCATGATATGGTCACTATGCAAGGGTTCTCCCCAAATAACAGGGGTGCTGCGCCACCTTGTCGGCTTGGCTGCGCCACTATGTCAAGATTTCAGAGCAAATTAAACAGAAATGTAGTCATGATAGAGTAACAGAAGTAGCCTAGGCGATCTCGACACAGAGCACGCTCAGCACGCACAGAGCGCACTCCGAGCATAGCATTGTCGAATCATTCTTTGTAACAGCAGTCAAACAAAAGTCAAATTACCAAAGTTAACCTCCTTCAATGAATGACAGAATATCTCCTATATTTGGCAAAATCAAGTTGATGATTATACAGATAGCAGATCTGCTCATGAATAATGGGGAGATTAAGTAGAAATAGTTTAAATATCAAGGTATCTTAACGGGGACCAACTCTGTTTAAAAAATATCAATTTCTACTCTCATATCGTTTGTTGATCACACCGAAGCTCTCATATGGGCAGCAAGTACGAGCCAGCACAGAGAAGCGGGGAAAGCGGTATTTTGACATGCATAGGCGAGAGACGTGCTTTGATAATGCAACCTATGGATTCCATAATAAAATTAGAAACAGGAGTCAGGATTTTGGGTTTCATTGGGATTGGGACTGGATAGGAAAATAGCCTAGGCTCTGAAGATAGAATTTCCCCTCATGCCTCTGAATTGTTAACAGACTTCATGTCTGTGACCGAGATGCCTATGTAGTGAATTGTGCATAGGCCTATCAAATATGTGACTGTCTGAAGATTTACAATGACAGCTTAAAGAGGCACACGTTCTTTAATAGGCTATACTGTAGGGGTTTCCTGTAGGGTTCGTTAACTGCATTCGGGTCATGTGTGCAGTCCAGCACGACCGGCAGTGTCAATTATGCGTGCTCTTTGAATTTATGGCGACTTTGTGTCAAGTAAATACGCTAGGCTAAAGGCTTCCATGCGACAACCTGTTTGGATAATGTTGCATTTTAATTTTGGTTAATCTTTTGCTGTGAAATTTCATTGTCATTCATTTCAATTTCATTGTGGATAAATGTTGTAATTTCCCGGGTCTTGTCGTTTATTTTTTCCGGTAAACGTGAAGAGTGTTCCCGGGGACAGTCCCGGGATCCCGATTACCCATGTTAATCCCTAGTGCTATGTATTCACCAAAATCAGAAAAGATGTGAGAGTGAATGCTGTGAGAATATTCCACCCTGGCCTCCTCACCATCTTGTACTCCTTCCACGTTCTCTGGAAGTCCATGGTCCCGTCTTTTCTCCTCTGAATGACGGACCATCCTCCCCCTGCTGCCTCCATGTTACAGTAAACCTACAGAGAGAGAGACAGAAAGTCAGTGACATGGGTAGCTTACGCACTACTCTCACACATGCAGTGCATATAATATAATATGCCATTTAGCAGACGCTTTTATCCAAAGCGACTTACAGTCATGCTTGCATACATTTTTTTTTTTTTTTTTTTGTGTATGGGTGGTCCCGGGGATCGAACCCACTACCTTGGCGTTACAAGAGCCGTGCTCTACCAGCTGAGCTACAGAGGACCATATCATGACAATAACGACTGTTTCCTGTAAAAGAAGCCTAGCGGTTAAGAGCGTTGGGCCAGTAATCGAAAGCGTTGGGCAATAACCGAAATGTCGCTGGTTCGAATCCCTGAGCAGACAAGGTGAAAAATCTGTCGATGTGCCCTTGAGCAAGGCATTTAAATATAATTGCTCCTGTAAATCGTTCAGGATAAGTGCGTCTGCTAAATGACAAAAATGTACTATAGATGAGTGTCCTTAATTTTGTGTACCATGTTCAGGCCATAATGACAATGTGTCCTAAGCCCAGGGACGTAGCTCAGTGTAACCATGGAGGTCCCATTGACACTGACAGCTGATAATGGACAGTAACACACTGCCAGTCAGCCATCTGCGGCTTGGCAGGAGGAGGACATCTGCCGTGTAGCTGCGGTGAAGAGGCCAGCCAAGAGTATTTCCAGACCCAGCATATCAGCCAGCCAATACCTGACATATTCCTGGGATATTGTTGTCGAATCTTTTGGCAAGCGGCTTTAGAGTACCGTATATTAATTGCTGCCACTTCACTTGCACGTAACTAAAGTAGGTTACAGTAAGAAAAAGTGCAGCCCTTTAATTTTTCATGTCAGTTTTTGCTGTTTTGCATGCAGAGGCAAAGCCTGCATATATCATCTGTAATGTATGCCTCTATAGTACAAATTATGCTAATTGAATTTACATATTTCTTTCCCCCTCTAATATTTACTAAAGATAATATAGTTTTCCTTACCCTTTTGGTCTCCTGTGTGTTGATGTGAATAGTATAGACTCCACTGTTGTTGAAGCCAGCTTGAAAGATTTCAGAGCAGTCCCGATACTTTCTCTCCTCATGAGATGAATCTCTCTGCTTAAAGGCAAGGTTGCTGTTTGGGACCACTGCTTGAATAGATAATGAAACAAGAGCAAACACATTATAAACTAGGCTCCAATTTGAATGCATCCTAAATCCTTTGTAATCAACAGCCCAGACTGGGTCAGTTCCTATTAGAACAGGTTCTTATGTTCTGGAATGCATCTTCTTATGTTCTTAGAACACTAGACAAGTAGCTGTTTCTAGTCTGAATAGGCTCTTGAAGCCAGTCTGGGCCCTGAATGAAACACTTCTGGTGATGTTCAGCAGAGCTCCCTTTGGGTGACAGGTAGCTTAGCAGTTAGAGCGTTGGGTCAGTAACCAAAAGGTTGCTCGTTTCAATCCACTAGCTGACAAGGTGAAAAATAATTTGATGTACTCGAGCAAGGCACTCAACCTTAATTACGCCAGGGTCTCCGTTGATAATGACAGACCCTGGCCATGACCCCACTCTCCGAGGGCGTCTCAGGGAGTGTTGGGATTTGCAAAAAAACACATTTACAATTCACAAATGGATATTAAATTAATTCACACTTGTACATGTGTGAAATAGGACAAATATAAGCACCCACCAAGTTATTATAAACTCCTATAAATTCTCTCCAGTCTCCAGTTCATTCAGTAAGTTCTATTTAACCCTAGCCTGAGCATTTAAGGTCACCCCCCTCCAAGCCTAAATCATTCCTATCTGTGCTATGGTATTTATGATCCAGGCCTTTCCCGGTCACAGATTAAGCCTATGCTACTTCCCAGTGAGCTAAATTACGTTGAAAATATGTCTAAAATACGTATTTTCCAGATGTTGAAATCAGGTTCATTTTCGGGTTGTGAATGAAAGTTGAATAGACGTCTTTTAGACAAAGCTATACAAATTCGGCACAATATATCCTTCAGTTCTGGATAAGAGCATCTGCTAAATGACAAAAATGTTAATGTAAAAATGAACACTGGCAAAGTATACTGGGTGTTATTCTAATGAGCTCCGCCCCCAAACAAAACCAAATTTAGTCGGTCCGGATCAGACCAAATCTGAACCAATCATAGACGTCTATGTTTCACAGGTTAGGACAGCACAGTACAGTACAGTACAGTGTAGAGCACAGTAGAGTGCAGTGCCATTTTGTACTCTACTGTACTGAACTATACTCTACTTTTCATTACTATACTTAACTGTACTGTACTCTGCTGTGCTCTACTGTACTGTGCTGTAGTATGCTGTAGGACCAAATCTGAATGAATCATAGACAGGTTTTTTGGGGCCAAATCAAGGCCTGTCCAGACTAAATTTGAATCAAACTTAGACATCTGTGTTTGGGCCGAATCAAGTCCGGTCTGGACGTCTGTGGACATTGAAATCAAGGCCGCTCCGGACCAAGTTTCAACCTCTTTTTAACGTCCATGGACGTCGGCCGGTGCTCACTGGGTTAGTCCAGCCTTCTTAGTCCAGGTATAGACTCAAGAGACAGATTCCAACATCTGTAAAATGTAATACTTCCCCCAAAAAACAAATCCTCCTCCAAATATGGTATTTTACAGTTAATACCGTCAATGGCACTCACACACACACAAAGTTGAAAAAAATAAAAAGTAATGAGGAAATCTTGATGCAAGAGTGTGTGTGTGTGTGTGTGTGTGTGTGTGCCCAGAGAATACCTTGTCTGAACCTGTGAACATTTGCCACAATATATCCTCCAGTACCTCTGTTGTATTTAACCTTACCTAGAGCTTTTAAAGCCAACTCCCTCTTCCCGGAAATCATTCCTATCTATGCTATGATATTCATACCCCAGAGTATTTTATTTCTACTTTCTGTAACAGGAAACATTGGCCCCAGCATCCATCCAGTACCTCCAGACCCTCTGTCCTTAGAGCAGAGTTTCATCAGACTGTTGACGGTGTCAGTGAGCTGCTGTTGTTGACTAAGCAGGATACTGTTGTTGCCAGTGGCCTGGTCCAGATGGGTGTGTAGCTCTGTGATCACACTGCTCTGTCTGGCTACCAGCTGCTGCAGGCTGGACCTCTCCTTCTGTAAGGTAACCAGCTCCTCATGGTGCCCAGACTCCAGCTCCTGCATCTTCTGCTCCAAGAGCCTGATCAATACAAGTGATTTGACAATCAGTTGATCAGTCGATCAGTCAGTCAGTCAATCAGTCAATCAATCAATCAAACAGTCAGTCAGTCAGTCGGCCAATAAATCAAGACAGAACTGGGAAGAAAATAATCCATGTTGATTTTACCAATTCTTGTCGTGCAGCTTGCTGATCTCTGTAGATTGGTGGAGGAGCTGGGTCTCCAGTTTGTTGGTGGACAGAGAGTTCTCCAGGAGCTGAATCTCCAGCCTCGAGGTCTGATTCAACACCTGTCCATCAGGAAACTGTTACTATCATTCAAATTCACCCAGTCAAGTGTATAGACATGATTTATATAGGCTAAAAGTGTTAACATGTATTTTAATGTACTTCATAGGCCTATTCATCCAATGAAATAAGGAGAATTGCTGTGTAGGCTACATGATTAAGTAGTAAGTGTTACTGATATCATAACATGCACTTTAATGTTCTTTGGAGAGGGATATTTGTATATGATTCATACTGCACCTGGGTCTCTACATCTGTCAGTTTCCGTGTGTGCTGGGCAGTCTGGGTCAGGAGGTTGGTGCCTAGATCCAAGATGGCGGCTGTGTGGTTGTGGACAGCACTTTGCTGCAGCTGAGCCATCTGCACCTTCAGACTGTCCTTCACATAGCTCTCAATCTGACACACAAACACAGAGGAGGTATGAAGAGATGTTTAGGGCTTTACCTCTCTCGCCAGACTCCAGGTGTTCTGTACACTCCACTTCATTGGCTGTGAGAAAAGTTCAAACATGGTTACATTTAATTTCAATTTTGGTAATGTTCTAGGAACACTTTCCAACTGACTTGACATTGAGAATGTTCTCAAATAGTTCAGAGAATGTTAAGAAACAACGTTCTTCTGTGGGAATTTCAGCACTTCAGCATATGGTTTCCTACAGGTTTCCTCATGGTTCTACTTAAAGTAATGTTCTCAAATTGTTCCAAGAACGTTAAGAAAACTTTCCATAAAAACCACAAGAAAACGTTAGTAATGTTCAGAGAACATTCTAAGAATGTTATTTAAAAACATACATCCTGTTCTCAGAACGTTAAGAAAACTTTCCATAAAAACCATAAGAAAACTTCAGTAACATTCAGAGAACATTTTAAGAAAGTTATTTAAAAACATATACATTCCGTTCTCAGCATCAACAAAACTCTCTCTATCCTCTGTCTTGTTAAGTGTGTGATCTTAATGAGTGCTTGTTTCCTTTGAAATGGGTCTGTTTGAATAGACTAAAATGAACAGCTGTGAAAGCGTAAAAAAACATGGCATGCTAGCTCCATACTGGTGGCGCAGTGGACTAATTCCATGGATGAACAACAGAAGATTATAGGTTAAAATCTCACTGATGCTGTGTCACAATAAAAAAGAAATGTGTTTGCATGATTAATGCAAACACATTTATAGGATTAGTGTCCTATAGATGGGTTGGCTTGCAATGTCATGAAAATGAAGCATGTGCATCAATGGCGCCGGAAGCTGTGCTTTGTTATGATTCTGAACCGTCAGATAGCAAGCAACAATGACAAGAATCTGCCATGTGGGGAATCGTAGGTGGCTATTTTCAGCTGGTTCTATCTTGTTCTTGAAACCATGTTGTGTTTTGACTGATTTCATGTCAATGCTTATATGGCTAAAATTCACTAGCTAGCTAACCAACAACTGTAACGATTTATTTGAGAGACAAGTGCTGATTGTGAAAATGTATTTATTTTGAAGACAAAATATATTTTACATGTTGTCAACAATCAAGGCCAACCCTGTCTGTTTTGCCCCATACAGTGGGGAAAAAAAGTATTTAGTCAGCCACCAATTGTGCAAGTTCTCCCACTTAAAAAGATGAGAGAGGCCTGTAATTTTCATCATAGGTACACGTCAACTATGACAGACAAATTGAGAAAAAGAAATCCAGAAAATCACATTGTAGGATTTTTTATGAATTTATTTGCAAATTATGGTGGAAAATAAGTATTTGGTCACCTACAAACAAGCAAGATTTCTGGCTCTCACAGACCTGTAACTTCTTCTTTAAGAGGCTCCTCTGTCCTCCACTCGTTACCTGTATTAATGGCACCTGTTTGAACTTGTTATCAGTATAAAAGACACCTGTCCACAACCTCAAACAGTCACACTCCAAACTCCACTATGGCCAAGACCAAAATAGCTGTCAAAGGACACCAGAAACAAAATTGTAGACCTGCACCAGGCTGGGAAGACTGAATCTGCAATAGGTAAGCAGCTTGGTTTGAAGAAATCAACTGTGGGAGCAATTATTAGGAAATGGAAGACATACAAGACCACTGATAATCTCCCTCGATCTGGGGCTCCACGCAAGATCTCACCCCGTGGGGTCAAAATGATCACAAGAACGGTGAGCAAAAATCCCGAACCACACGGGGGGAGCTAGTGAATGACCTGCAGAGAGCTGGGACCAAAGTAACAAAGCCTACCATCAGTAACACACTACGCCGCCAGGGACTAAAATCCTGCAGTGCCAGACGTGTCCCCCTGCTTAAGCCAGCACATGTCCAGGCCCGTCTGAAGTTTGCTAGAGTGCATTTGGATGATCCAGAAGAGGATTGGGAGAATGTCATATGGTCAGATGAAACCAAAATATAACTTTTTGGTAAAAACTCAACTCGTCGTGTTTGGAGGACAAAGAATGCTGAGTTGCATCCAAAGAACACCATACCTACTGTGAAGCATGGGGGTGGAAACATCATGCATTGGGGCTGTTTTTCTGCAAATGGACCAGGACGACTGATCCGTGTAAAGGAAAGAATGAATGGGGCCATGTATCGTGAGATTTTGAGTGAAAACCTCCTTCCATCAGCAAGGGCATTGAAGATGAAACGTGGCTGGGTCTTTCATCATGACAATGATCCCAAACACACCGCCCGGGCAACGAAGGAGTGGCTTCGTAAGAAGCATTTCAAGGTCCTGGAGTGGCCTAGCCAGTCTCCAGATCTCAACCCCATAGAAAATCTTTGGAGGGAGTTGAAGGTCCGTGTTGCCCAGCGACAGCCCCAAAACATCACTGCTCTAGAGGAGATCTGCATGGAGGAATGGGCCAAAATACCAGCAACAGTGTGTGAAGACTTACAGAAAACGTTTGACCTGTGTCATTGCCAACAAAGGGTATATAACAAAGTATTGAGAAACTTTTGTTATTGACCAAATACTTATTTTCCACCATAATTTGCAAATAAATTCATAAAAAATCCTACAATGTGATTTTCTGGATTTTTTTTCCTCATTTTGTCTGTCATAGTTGACGTGTACCTATGATGAAAATGACAGGCCTCTCTCATCTTTTTAAGTGGGAGAACTTGCACAATTGGTGGCTGACTAAATACTTTTTTTCCCCACTGTAGTTGCACATGCGTTGGTTTTGTTGCTGAACAACCAACTGGTCTATTTGTGCTTGAAGTTCAAAAAGTCAACCCAAAATAAGCTAGCAGTCTTATTGAAACATAGTGAATGTTTTCAGGAAGTTATTAAAAAACCTCCAAATAACCTATAGTTTCTGTTCTCAGAGCGTTAATAAAACCTCCCAGTAAAACTTTGAAGGAACCAGAGTAAAACATTCTCAGAACCTCTCTGCAACCTAAAAATAAAAGTTCCCAGAATAGAGACAAAATCTTCTGTTCTCAGAACGTTTGAAAACGTTATGTTTTACCGGTCAGGAAACGTATGGCTTCGTTCCCACAACCAATGTGAAACCAAAACATACGTTACCACAACTTCCAAGGAACCAACCAGAAATAATGAAATTATATCCAGGGAAGAAAAGAAGTTGGATATGTATTCATTCCCTTCAGTAATTTTGGATTTAAGGATTTACTACATCAATATGGTCCTGTCTAAGGATTTCCTTGGCCCCTGGTCAGCTACTTAGGGAGGGATCTTTCAGGGTTGTTGAGTTCAGTCATTTCCCTTTAGTCAACCAGGAGAGATCAGTCATGGGACTGCATCTGTATGTTTTCTACCACAGATACATCATGTGGACAGGGCTCAGCTGCCAATGACATTATCCATCTCAAGTTCACTATCCTGATGATGATTACAATGAGGAGAGGAGAGGTCTTTCCCAGCAATATGCTTTAAAAATATGTCGGTTTTTTTGTGACAGCTCAGGGTCATTCAGTGATTCATTGAAGTTGATAGTTTTCCTGTTACCCCGGCTTTCAAGCCATGGCCTTTTCAGTTCATGTCAATCAGTTTGAGTTTAGCCTTGGACAGCTTTTCAAACTATGTAGTTCCAAAAATGTACAGTTTGGAAATTACCGTTACAGTTAGGTAGTCACAATAATGGCATATGAAATATTTACATCGCAAAGCTAGATTCATGTCTCACTTCATCCCTGATTTAACGTAACAGATCACCCTAAGTATGATTTTCAATTTGAGAACGTCTACTGTGTGGTTAGATTCCCTCTGGCCTGGTCTCTATGACATTACATTTTACATTTACATTTAAGTCATTTAGCAGACGCTCTTATCCAGAGCGACTTACAGTTAGTGAGTGCATACATTATATATATTTTTTATACCCCCCGTGGGAAACAAACCCACAATCCTGCCGTTGCAAACGCCATGCTCTACCAACTGAGCTACATCCCTGCCGGCTATTCCCTCCCCTACCCTGGACGACGCTGGGCCAATTGTGCGCCGCCCCATGGGTCTCCCGGTCATGGCCGGCTACGACAGAGCCTGGATTCTAACCAGGATCTCTAGTGGCCCAGCTAGCACTGCGATGCAGTGCCTTAGACCACTGCGCCACTCGGGAGGTATATGTGGTTGGGTCTTTAAGCTTATTTTGCAGTTTTATAATACTATTCTACACATTTTGTCATGAAGCTAAGAGAAAATGTTACAGTTTTAAAGCTAATTTCCCTGCAATTCTACACATTTTTCCATGAGGTGGAGAGAAAGATGTGCTGTTTTATAGCTCATCTCATGCTATTATTCACATTTTGTCATGAGGCTGACAGAATATTTCACATTTTTAAAGCTAATTTCCTGCTAATCTACACATTTTGCCATGATGCTGAGAGAAAATGTTGCAGTTATAAAGCAAATTTCCTGCAATTCTACACACTTTGCCATTGCCTCCAGGGGCCCCCCACCCCCCCGTCCCCCCTGGTTGGGGGCCCCCTGAACATCGGGGGCCCCAGGGCACATGCCCTGAGTGCCCATTAGGTAATCCAGTCCTGAGTAGTTTACACACGATAACCAGAATGAAGTTTGAGGAAAGTCTTCATGTATAATTTTGTTGGTTGGCAATGTATGCAGCATACAGAATGTTTTCACACAGTCAACCCTTCTAAGATTTTATTATCTTGGCACTTATTATGTGAAATCTGGAGTTTATATAGAGGTCCATTAACATGTGGGCATGAGCTATTATGTGTCAATGTTTATTGTTTTTGATGAAACAATTCCTGTGTCCAATTCATGCATTCAAAGTATGACGGCTATCTACAACACTTGCCAACTTATTCATTAGCATCTATGTTAAGTTAAGTTCATATATCATAAACACTCTTCCAAACCATTGTGGAACAAATTGGTGCCAAACTACTGAAGTGGTAGTCTGTTTATACTGAAGTGGTAGTCTGTTAATACTTAAGTGGTAGTCTGTTTCTACTGAAGTGGTAGTCTGTTAATATTGAAGTGGTAGTCTGTTTCTACTGAAGTGGTAGTATGTTTCTACTGAAGTGGTAGTCTGTTAATACTGAAGTGGTAGTCTGTTTCTACTGAAGTGGTAGTCTGTTAATACTGAAGTGGTAGTCTGTTTCTACTGAAGTGGTAGTCTGTTAATACTGAAGTGGTGGTCTGTTTATACTGAAGTGGTAGTCTGTTAATACTGAAGTGGTAGACTGTTAATACTGAAGTGGTAGTCTGTTTCTACTGAAGTGGTAGTCTGTTTCTACTGAAGTGGTAGTCTGTTAATACTGAGGTGGTAGTCTGTTTCTACTGAAGTGGTAGTCTGTTAATACTGAAGTGGTAGTCTGTTTCTACTGAAGTGGTAGTCTGTTAATACTGAAGTGGTAGTCTGTTTCTACTGAAGTGGTAGTCTGTTTCTACTGAAGTGGTAGTCTGTTAATACTGAAGTGGTAGTCTGTTAATACTGAAGTGGTAGTCTGTTAATACTGAAGTGGTAGTCTGTTTCTACTGAAGTGGTAGTCTGTTAATACTGAAGTGGTGGTCTGTTTATACTGAAGTTGTAGTATGTTTATACTGAAGTGGTAGTCTGTTAATACTGAAGTGGTAGTCTGTTTCTACTGAAGTGGTAGTCTGTTAATACTGAAGTGGTAGTCTGTTTCTACTGACGTGGTAGTCTGTTAATACTGAAGTGGTAGACTGTTAATACTGAAGTGGTAGTCTGTTTCTACTGAGGTAGTAGTCTGTTAATACTGAAGTGGTGGTCTGTTTATACTGAAGTGGTAGTCTGTTAATACTGAAGTGGTAGTCTGTTAATACTGAAGTGGTAGTCTGTTTCTACTGAGGTAGTAGTCTGTTAATACTGAAGTGGTGGTCTGTTTATACTGAAGTGGTAGTCTGTTAATACTGAAGTGGTAGACTGTTAATACTGAAGTGGTAGTCTGTTTCTACTGAAGTGGTAGTCTGTTAATACTGAAGTGGTAGACTGTTTCTACTGAAGTGGTAGTCTGTTTCTACTGAAGTGGTAGTCTGTTTATACTGAAGTGGTAGTCTGTTTCTACTGAAGTGGTAGTCTGTTTCTACTGAAGTAGTAGTCTGTTAATACTGAAGTGGTAGTCTGTTTCTACTGAAGTGGTAGTCTGTTTCTACTGAAGTGGTAGTCTGTTTCTACTGAAGTGGTAGTCTGTTTCTACTGAAGTGGTAGTCTGTTTATACTGAAGTGGTAGTCTGTTAATACTGAAGTGGTAGTATGTTAATACTGAAGTAGTAGTCTGTTTATACTGAAGTGGTAGTCTGTTTCTACTGAAGTGGTAGTCTGTTTATACTGAAGTGGTAGTCTGTTTCTACTGAAGTAGTAGTCTGTTTCTACTGAAGTGGTAGTCTGTTTCTACTGAAGTGGTAGTCTGTTAATACTGAAGTGGTAGTCTGTTTTTACTGAAGTGGTAGTCTGTTAATACTGAAGTTGTAGTCTGTTAATACTGAAGTGGTAGTCTGTTTTTACTGAAGTGGTAGTCTGTTTCTACTGAAGTGGTAGTCTGTTTCTACTGAAGTAGTAGTCTGTTTCTACTGAAGTGGTAGTCTGTTTCTACTGAAGTGGTAGTCTGTTAATACTGAAGTGGTAGTCTGTTTTTACTGAAGTGGTAGTCTGTTTCTACTGAAGTGGTAGTCTGTTTTTACTGAAGTGGTAGTCTGTTAATACTGAAGTTGTAGTCTGTTAATACTGAAGTGGTAGTCTGTTTCTACTGAAGTGGTAGTCTGATAATACTGAAGTGGTAGTCTATTAATACTGAAGTTGTAGTCTGTTAATACTGAAGTGGTAGTCTGTTTCTACTGAAGTGGTAGTCTGTTAATACTGAAGTGGTAGTCTGTTTCTACTGAAGTGGTAGTCTGTTAATACTGAAGTGGTAGACAGACAGACAGACAGACAGACAGACAGACAGAAAGAGACAGACAGACAGACTGAGCACTGCCTAAAGCTGAGCCCATTCCTAGAAATTGACCCCCCACCCCCAGATGGGGCCAATGTGACCCAGTGTGAGAAGGTTCAGACAGACAACACAGTGTTTTCTTAAGGACAGCCACGCCAGCCGGACACACTCAGAACATCACAACCTAGCGACCAAATAAACAGACATAGAGGAAAGAGATGGATCCAGGTTGGACAGAGCCAAATGTGTCCTATAATAATAATATTCATTATGGCAGGACACATTTGGCTTGGTCCAAATGGTTCATGGGGTTGAAACACACTCAATGCTGATATAGTGCACTTAAAGATGCACTATGCAGAAATCGTTCCGGCATTTCCTGGTTGCAAAAATTCTAATAGTTTGCCTAATTTCAGTTTTTGTGACAAAATAAGCAAGGATAGTGTAGAGAATAATTGTACCATCTAAACTACTGTGAAATATGTTTTCCAGAACCGAAAAAACATTGTATTTTCAACTGTTTGAAACTGGTGTACAAAACAGACGACACAAAAAACTAAACTCAAGAACGGGAAGCATAGAAATAGCGTACATAGAACCGAACTACCGCTTCTTAGATTTGTTTTGATAACAACTTTGGCTAATGTGTTATAAATGCAATAGCACATAGTTCAATCTGATAAAAAAAGCAGATCATTTTGACCTGCACAGCCATGGGACATGGTATGCATTTCCTTCCAGATTCCATATGTCTGATAAAGCTCTGTTTAGACTGAAACGTCAGGTTTTATTCTTTACATCAACTACTACTATACTGGATGCATAGAGAACATGCTCTGACCTTCTGAAGCCACTGTGTGTAGTTGTCCATGACGTGCTCCAGGTGTTGGATCCTCTGGCTGCCCAGAGCCGGGGCCGGTCCTGGGATGTTGGGCTTTATCAGGGGGGCATCTCCTTGTAGAGTGTTCCCCTGGTACTGGCCCTGTCCCTGGCTGGTGCTGGAGCCGCCGACCCCCTCCCCCTCCGTCCAGCACGGCCTGTTCCCCCCAGCGTTCTCTGGCAACAGGAAGGTATAGGTGCAGGATCCGTGCTGGATAGAGTTGTACTGGCGAGCGTTAGTGTTAGTGCTGGCGCTCATGGAGCCGCTGCCAGCTATGTCCCCTGAGCCTTTGGGCAGCTCTTCCAGAGACACAGACACACAGCCTGTCAGCAGCAGGAGAAGGGCAGCCAGAACCAGCCAGATCATGTGGCAGCTGGGCTGGCAGGGCAGGAGGTACCACAGCATGGCTGCAGGACACACAGGCTGATGATCCTCCTTTATGTCTTCCAACTAGACTGTCTGTCTTCTGTCTCTCTTCACAACATGTCTTCCTGTCCTGTCGTCAATCAGACGGTTGGGAGGCAGACCATCAATCCAGAAAGATTACCGCTTCCCATCAGTAGGACTGAATGAGAAGTCCTCTCAAGTCTCAGTTTGGAACCCATCCCTATCCACCACCAGTTGTCTTGTTAGTTGTTGTAGCTGGTCCAGATCCAAGCCAGGGACCACACTACACAGTTGTGTGATGTAGACTACAGAGTCAGTCAGTGGAATGATCGGTGTTGTATCCTCCTCTGCATGGCTGGCTGTATGGAGTGCAGTGCTGTTCCTCCTGTCTGCCTGTCTGTCTGTGAGGGGGGGCGGCGTCCAACTCTGGGCAGGCTCTGTGCCTCCCATACTGGGACTGATCGAATGGAATGTGAGTGAGAGTATGGGGTTGTGTGTGTGTTTGCGAGAGAGAGAGAGAGAGAGAGAGAGAGAGAGAGAGAGAGAGGGGTGTGTGTATGAGATTCAGTTCTATTAATATAGTCCTGATTTGAAAACACTTTCACAACACAGGTTTGAATGAATGCCTGGTCCATACATAATGACCCCACAGTCTATGTAATTCAGACAGATATCTACAGAGAGCAGGAGATGGGCTCTCAGACACTCTTTATTTACACTGTCTTTATTTCATCTTAATTGAATGATGCAATCTTATCCAGCTCTCCCTCATAGGAATGTAAACTTCTCCCATATAGAAAATAAACCGTTGTTTCAATGTATGGAAGGAGGATGGTTCTCTGGGGAAATGAAGGCCAACTCTGAGGGCACGCTCTACCATCTTTAAAATAACAAACCGTTTTTGGTTTTAAGATACCCTGATTTGGTACAACAAACTTTTTTCACGCTTTTTGTTAGACAGTGTCTGTAAATTACATTGACATCCAGAAAGTAAATTTAAACATTACATGAACAAAATGGAGAACCCAATAGAATCTTGTCACTGAGCAGACACATTTTGTAGCCTATCATTGTTTACTATGGCATGCCAGATTACTGTACATATTTACCTCTGAAAAACACAAACACAAATTTGTTTGAATATGAAAAAGAATGTGAGTGTTTTCCCTAGACACCTGCTCGACTTAAGGACTGAAGAGGAGGTGTAGGAATCAAACTAAAGACCCCTGCTAGACTTCAGGACTGAAGAGGAGGTGTAGGAATCAAACTAAAGACCCATGCTAGACTTCAGGACTGAAGAGGAGGTGTAGGAATCAAACTAAAGATCCCTGCTAGACTTCAGGACTGAAGAGGAGGTGTAGGAATCAAACTAAAGACCCATGCTAGACTTCAGGACTGAAGAGGAGGTGTAGGAATCAAACTAAAGACCCATGCTAGACTTCAGGACTGAAGAGGAGGTGTAGGAATCAAACTAAAGACCCCTGCTAGACTTCAGGACTGAAGAGGAGGTGTAGGAATCAAACTAAAGACCCATGCTAGACTTCAGGACTGAAGAGGAGGTGTAGGAATCAAACTAAAGATCCCTGCTAGACTTCAGGACTGAAGAGGAGGTGTAGGAATCAAACTAAAGACCCATGCTAGACTTCAGGACTGAAGAGGAGGTGTAGGAATCAAACTAAAGACCCATGCTAGACTTCAGGACTGAAGAGGAGGTGTAGGAATCAAACTAAAGACCCCTGCTAGACTTCAGGACTGAAGAGGAGGTGTAGGAATCAAACTAAAGACCCATGCTAGACTTCAGGACTGAAGAGGAGGTGTAGGAATCAAACTAAAGATCCCTGCTAGACTTCAGGACTGAAGAGGAGGTGTAGGAATCAAACTAAAGATCCCTGCTAGACTTCAGGACTGAAGAGGAGGTGTAGGAATCAAACTAAAGACCCATGCTAGACTTCAGGACTGAAGAGGAGGTGTAGGAATCAAACTTAACAATCCTGGCTATCCTTCAGGACTGAAGAGGAGGTGTAGGAATCAAACTAAAGCCATGGAGCAGAAGCTGACTCTTTCCATGTCCTCATTCTAGTGACCATGCTGGGGTTGTTGTCAGAAAGCTGCTCTTTCACCCATTTGGCTCCTAGACCCTGCTCTGCTCCTTACTCTCCTGCCACAGACAGACAAACAGACAGACAGACGGTCACAGTGGAGTCTCAGAGAGGCTGGGCTCCTTCCCCCTCACCGCTCTATGGGCTCCTTCCCCCTCACCGTTCTAGTTCTAGAATGAAGTGTGGACCTGGACTCCAGGTTCACACTCCAGTGCATACATACAGTACACAGAGACCGATAGTGCTGTTTGTTCATCACACTTTCAAGTTAAGTGACCAGTGATAATGTTCAAGTCAGGACATTGGTAAAGTAGGTGTTTGTCTACAGCTATGGGAATCCATGGAGTAGCAATGTAGGTCTACATGAAATTATGAGAAAGGCCTCCCTGCATTGTTATTGTTACAGTAACACAGGCGTTACTAAACCACCCTCAGGAGAGCAGTGACTGCACTAACATCGTGTGAACACAGTGTGCAGATTCAGAACACCAAACACCACCACAAATTATTCTCATGTGCTCCAGGCTTGGCAACCAGTGTGTCTCACTCTGTATGGTTTGTGTTTGTTCGTTTTGGAAAGGGTATGCGTGTTTTACTTGATTTAATGAATCGTGAACTATTTGTGATTGAAGTCAACCTTGTTGAGAGGCAGAATGCTTTATTGGGGCTTCATGTCCCCCTAGACAGAATGCTTTATGGTCTCTTTAGAACCTCCCCACTGAGAGTTCATTTGGAGCAACAAGTACAAAAAAAACATTAATTGCTATTGGGTCTTTATATTAATTTTATTTGCACCCAAAGTAAGCCAGACATTACAAGATTAAAAGTAGATTCAAAAAGTAGGTTCACCATGTAACCAACAGAGGTAAAACTATGGTCAATACTGTACATGTCCACTAGATTGTGACCAACGGAGGTAAGATTATGGTCAATACTGCAACTGTCCAGTAGATGGTAACCAATAGAGGTAAGATTTGGTCAATACTGTAACTGTCCACTAGATGGTAACCAAGAGGCACGATTATGGTCAAGACTGTAGCTGTCCACTAGATGGAGATACAACACCTATTATATTGTAAAGACTGAAGAAGAGGAGTGTTTTGAGCTTCACGGAGAGAAGATTAAAACAGTAAGATAACTCTGTATAATATATACAAATATCATACTTAAAAACACAAGATTATCCTACAATTATTACAGGAAGAAAAACCTCATGAATATATATACTGAACAAAAACATAAACACAACATGCAACAATTTCAAAGGATTTACTGAGTTACAGTTCATATAAGGAAATCAGTCAATTGAAATAAATTCATTAGGCCCTAATTTATGGATTTCACATGACTTGGAAGGGGCGCATAGGCCCACCCACTTGGAAGCCAAGCCCAGCCAATCAGAATGAGTTCTTCCCCACAAAAGGGCTTTATTACAGACAGAAATCCTCCTCAGTTTCATCAGCTGTCTGGGTGTCTGGTCTCAGACAATCCTGCTGGTAAAGAAGCTGGCGTGGTTACACGTGGTCTGCGGTTGTGAGGCCGGTTGGGGGCACTGCCAAATTCTCTAAAACAACATTGGAGGCAGCTTATGGTAGAGAAATGAACGTTCAATTCTCTGCCAACAGTTCTGGTGGACATTCCTGCAGTCAGCATGCCAATTGCACGCTCCCTCAAAACTTGAGACATCTGTGGCATTGTGTTGTGAGACAAAACTGCACATTTTAGAGTGGCCCTTTGTCCCCAGCACAAGGTGCACCTGTGTAATGATCATGCTGTTTAATCAGCTTCTTGATATGCCACACCTGCCAGGTGGATGGATTATCTTGGGAAAGGAGAAATACTAACAGGGATGTAAAGAAATGTGTGCACAAAATTTGAGAGAAATAAGCTTTTTGTACATATGAAAACTGTCTGGGATCTTTTATTTCAGCTCATGAAACATGGGACCAACAATTTACATGTTGAGTTTATATTTCTGTTCAGTATACATCTGCCCTCACAAAAGGGACCCTTCAGTCTTCAACTAATTAAAACAATGTGAAGAAAGAGAGAGGTGATGAATAGTTAAATGCAAAGGGGAGGAAGAAAATGGAGAGCGAGAGAGTGAAGAGAGAGAGAGAGAGCGAGAGAGTGAAGAGAGAGAGAGAAAGTGGAGAGAGAGAGAGAGAGAGAGAGATAAGAGAGAAAGGGCTGTGTATAGGAGCAGTGATCGGTAAGGTGCTCTGACAACTGATGCTTAAAGTTAGTGAGGGAGATAAGAGTCTCCAGCTTCAGAGATCTTTGCAGTTCGTTCCAGTCATTGGCAGCAGAGAACTGGAAGGAATGGCAGCCAAAGGAGGTGTTGGCTTTGGGGATGACCAGTGAGATATACCTGCTGGAGCGCATACTACGGGTGGGTGTTGCTATGGTGACCAATGAGCTAAGATAAGGCGGGGATTTGCCTAGCAGTGATTTATAGATGGCCTGGAGCCAGTGGGTTTGGCGACTAATATGTAGTGAGGACCAGCCAACAAGAGCGTACAGGTCACAGTGGTGGGTAGTATATGGGGCTTTGGTGACAAAATGGAGGGCACTGTGATAGACTACATCCAATTTGCTGAGTAGAGTGTTGGAGGCTATTTTGTAAATGACATCGCCGAAGTCAAGGATCGGTAGGATAGTCAGTTTTACGAGGGCATGTTTGGCAGCATGAGTGAAGGAGGCTTTGTTCCCGAAATAGGAAGCCGATTCTAGATTTAACTTTGGATTGGAGATGCTTAATGTGAGTCTGGAAGGAGAGTTTACAGTCTAACCAGACACCTAGGTATTTGTAGTTGTCCACATACTCTAGGTCAGACCCGCTGAGAGTTGTGATTCTAGTCGGGTGGGCGGGTGCCAGAAGCGTTCGATTGAAGAGCATGCATTTAGTTTTACTAGTGTTTAAGAGCAGTTGGAGGCTACGGAAGGAGTGTTGTATGGCATTGAAGCTAGTTTGGAGGTTTGTTAACACAGTGTCCAATGAAGGGCCAGATGTATACAAAATGGTGTTGTCTGCGTAGAGGTGGATCTGAGAGTCACCAGCAGCAAGAGCAACATTATTGATATACACAGAGAAAAGAGTCGGCCCGAGAATTGAACCCTGTGGCACCCCCATAGAGACTGCCATAGGTCCAGACAACAGGCCCTCCGATTTTACACATTGAACTCTAACTGAGAAGTAGTTGGTGAACCAGGCGAGGCAGTCATTTGAGAAACCAAGAGTGAAGAGAGAGAGCGTGAGAGAGTGAAGAGGGAGAGATAAGAGAGAGAGCGTGAGAGAGTGAAGAGGGAGAGATAAGAGAGAGAGAGAGAGAGAGAGAGAGTGAAGAGAGAGAGAGAGAGAGAGAGAGAGAGAGAGAGAGTGAAGAGAGAGAGAGAGAGAGAGAGAGAGTGAAGAGAGAGAGAGAGAGTGAAGAGAGAGAGAGAGAGAGTGAGAGTGAGAGAGAGAGAGAGGAGGAAAAAGATGAGTCAGATACATTACATTAATAATAATAATAATAATAATAATATGCCATTTAGCAGACGCTTTTATCCAAAGCGACTTACAGTCATGCGTGCATAATTTTTTTTTGTGTATGGGTGGTCCCGGGGATCGAACCCACTACCTTGGCGTTACAAGCGCCGTGCTCTACCAGCTGAGCTACAGAGGACCACATTAACATAACATTAACATTAATATAACATTAACATTAATATAAAAAGCTTCAGCTCAGGATGATCTAAAGGTTGTATGGATTATTTGCATAAAGGAGATTAAAGCAGAATATTAAGTCAATAGAGAGACTTCCAACTGGGTACAGATGTCAATTTAACGTATATTCCAAGTTGGTTCAACGACATGACGTGGACACAATGTTGATTCAACCAGTGTGTGCCCAGTGGGTTGTATTTCTGACAGGAAAAGATCATTGTAGACCCATTGAAATGCACCATCTAGTCTTCAAGGGGCTCCTTAGTTACTTTTAGACGCAAATCAAATACTTAGTGAGGTGAACATGAAAATATGTTGTCTTATAAGGAGTTGTGGGGAGCAATGCACAGCAAAGCACAATGCCATTTAGAAATGCCATTTATGTAGTTTGAACACAATACATTTTCCTTTATAGTTAATTTCCCATACAGAATTATACTGCACATTCCGAGCAACGGACATTGGTTATGAGTTGATAATAAGCTTATAACAAGTAATAATGCATAAAAAATAGTGATTGTATGAAAATTGTTAAACATTGAGCAACTCCTCCTTTCAGTTAACTCTGACCACTCACAGTACAACAGGAATATGAACCCAACTATTCCCTAGTGGCACATCAGAAGATTCCAGTCAAATGTTCCATTCTGCTTACACAAGCAACATCTACCTGCTGTAGCTACGTGCTCACATTGCAGAAAATAAAGACAGACAAGTTTTCAAAGTTTTGATTCCTGAGAAACAATTCTCAGCAGCTTTTAGTTAGACATTACACACTGTTCCTCTTTTTCACAAGAAAATCACACATGCACACGCGCACACAGACGTTTTGTTCTTCTGTCCTCGTGGGGACCTAAAATTGATTTCCATTCAAAATCCTATTTTCCCTAACCCTAAACCTAACCCTTACCTTAACCGGTAACCCTAATCCTAACTCCTAACCCTAATTGTAACCCTAATAACCCTAAACTTAACCCCTAAGTTTAAAATAGCCTTTGTCCTCATGGGGACATGGGAAATATCCCCACAAGGGAGGAATTCCCTTGTTGTACTTTGGGGGATTTTAGGTCCCCACAAGGATAGAAGAACTAACCCTCACATGCACACACCCATACACACACACACACACACACACACACACTATGCTCCTTTGAGACCCTTCTTTCAAAGTCACTGAGATCTCTTCTTCTAGCCATGGTAGCCAAAATAATGTTAATAATGGTTAAGGTAAAGGTTATGGTTATGGTTATGGTAAGGGTAGCGGTTAAGGTTAGGGTAGGGATGTCCCAAGGATTCCGGATAGCACTAACCCCAAAATAATGGGCAACAGGGCATTTTTATACATGACCCTAAGCATGATGGGATGTTAATTGCTTAATTAACTCAGGAAGCACACCTGTGTGGAAGCACCTGCTTTCAAAATACTTTGTATCCCTCATTGTCTCAAGTGTTTCCTTTATTTTGCCAGTTACCTGTATATCTCTACACTGTTTATGGCTCTGCTACAAACTGAAACTACATAACGGCTCAACTGCACAGTAACGTCACCAGATTTCATGGTTAGCTGTAGACTTTCTCGCTCTCCTTAATCTCCCCCTCTATTTCTCTCTTTCCCATTTCCTTCCCGTAAATGTGATATTGGTACTTTTAGCTGAGCTTGCTGGTCCTGGGCCTCACACAGCTCCTGGGCAATGAGTGAGTCTCTATTGATGGCTTTCCAATCTGTCAGCTCAAGAGTCCTGATAGAGAGCAACAGCCTACTTTCAATCCAGCCAACAACACTGTCACATCTCACACAGCTTGCTGTTCCACTCACTACCTGCCTGGCCTTCCTGACCAGAGGTTTGTGTCCCTGACCATATTTCTGTGGCAGCATCCCAAATGACATTCTATTGGTCCGTAATGGTACCACTACACTCTTAGAAAGAAAAGTGCTATCTAGAACTTAAGGGTTATTCGGCTGTCCCTAAAAGAGAACCCTTTGAGGAACCCTTTTGGGTTCCATGTAGAACCCTGTGTAAGAGTGTATGTAGTGCACTGGGTCCTGGTCCAAAGTAGTGCACTACATAGTGAATAGGGCTTGTTTGTAGGGCACTGCATCAGAGCCACACAACGAAACCACGCGGTCTGTAAAAGTGCAGACGACTGGAGGGTAGCCATAGAGTAATATAAAAACTAGTTGCGTCCCAAATGGCACCCTATTCCCTATATAGTGCACTACTTCTGACCAGAGCTCTATGTGCCCAGATCAAAAGTAGTGCACTATATAAACGGAATAGGGTGCCATTTGGGACACATCCATTGGGTTTCTACCGTTGACAGTAGGTAACACCAGTAGTTTATACAGCAGTCTTATCTTTGCCTGGGGACTTCGTCTCTTACTTTGTCTCAATGCTGCTGTGGAGTTTGTTTTCTGTGAAGAAGCAGTGCTTTTGCTAAACATACTGTATAGTATCTCTGGGCCAACAGCACAGTAATGAGGGCTGCCTGCATCTAGAGTCCACATCATTGTGGCTTGTGGGCTACGTGCTGGAACTAGAATCTTGGGTAAATAAATGAAAATTCCATTATGAACATTCCATCTCAACCTTAGTCTCTCTTTTGGAAACACACAGAACCTCCACCATCGTTTACATGATGCTATTCAATTCCATAATGTGACCACAGAAGCTCAATCAAGATAAATAGCATAACCCACTTTCCAAATTGAAAGGACAATATTGTTCTAAAAAATTCAGCGTCAATTATCTGATATATGCAGAATAACATAAATACATTGCTACCTCCCCCCAAAAGAAAACTCCTGCCTTTTGAATGAACAATTACTTTTACTGTTAAATGATCTCAATGTACCAAAGGTGTTCGGTAAGATATTTGCTTCAGCTAGAGTTAAACAAACATCACTATTAAAACAACAGCTATTTGACAGGTCAGCGACATAATATCATCATTTCAATCTTGCTCAGGGTTGCATCAGCGTAGAGATCATTTTTCTTTCTATTAATTATGCAAACCCTTTCAGACAGTTTCTTCCAAGGGATGTACATAACGTATACACAGACTGAACTGGCGCTATGATTAAAAGGAAGGGACTGTTGGACGTGTCTGTCTGGTCTGTTTACATTGCAGACCTATCAACAAGCCCCAACGTGATATCCTAACTCAAAGTTTGTTTCGTGTAAACACAAGTAAAAAAGACACTGCCCTCCTTTCATCAATATTCAAAGCCTTGAAAAGACAGTGGATAAAGAATTGTATTTAGGTTAAATTATATGTTGGGTTTCCTTTCTGTTTTTAACATGTTCGTCGTCTTCTGCATAATGACCCTTGTGACAGAAAAATACATGGAAAACTTTCTTGAATATTAGGGTCAATTGCATCTAAATTCCAGGCAATTCAGACATGGAGTGGCACTCAATGGAAGCGGAAATCCTATGTCCAATTCAACTGACAGGAATGGAATGGATCCCAGCTCTGACATCATTCCAACAGGCATAGGGAAAGTCCTGATAGTTTGTTTTCCCACCCTCTCTTTGTGGGGAGGAAAATGCAACATTTCTGAAACCACACGGCTATGCATGCCAGGGCTGAACAGGGCATCAGAGAAACAACATCTTTAACTCTAGCTCCAAGTGCCAGTTCTCCACTGAGTTTTTGTGCGTTTCGAGCGAGGGTCTGACATTGACTAATGTAGTGGTTAAGGGGTCAGAACCAGAACCTTTTCACAAATACCTTTTACATCCATTCACAGCCATTCCTCATTTCATTTCCTGCTCTTGATGGTAATTTTTTTCTGGTCTTCACTGAGTCGGTCTGTGGGCCTGGAGTCTGGGTCCGTTCTCTGATATCTGGCGGTGCTCAGGAGAATTAGATGCAGCTTCAGGATCTTTACCACCATCACTCACTTCATTTCGCTTTGTGCTGGTCTTTTGTTTTCTTTTCCTCTCTGTCAAAACAGCAACGCTTTAGAGACGTTATCTGCAGGCCAGCGTCTCCTTTGTTGTGTTATTGTAAAAGCCCCAAGTCATAACACTCTGGGGAGAGGAAAGATAATCTGTCAGATCACTTCTGTAGTAGCTTTTGTGTGAGGTTCAACCTTCAAACTGACTGTTTGCTCCCTGTTCCAATACTGTTATTGTTATGCAGTAAGTTCACTCATGTGGGACCAACTATTTCACAAAATCTGACTGGTTCTACATTGCAATGCTTTTATGACATTATTATAAGGGGAAAGATACATTTGCTGTTTGTGAAACAGTATTCTATATTGGGACATATATTAAATCCCGTCCATGAAAGGAACATCCAAAAAGTGACCGTTTGGACAGACAGACCAGTTACCACATCAGCCTTTTACCATTTCCTGTGTTGTCCACACCTGTTGCACAGCTCCACTGACAATGACCTAAACATACCTGAGGTGTTTTACTGTCCGTCTGCCCAATGATAATCCTCTCTAGACAATTCCACCCATTCCCCAAGTTGGTCTCCATTCCATCCACTAGAGGATTATCCATTTACAGAACAATGCACTTCGGCTCTTAGTTCAACCAGTCCTCTACAGATTCTGTTCCGCCAGTTAATGGGGGGTAAGATTGAACCCAATGTCCCAAATGACACCCTATTCTTTATAGAGGGAATAGGGTCCCGTGTGGCTCAGTTGGTAGAGCATGGAGCTTGCAACGCCAGGGTTGTGGGTTCAATTCCCACGGGGGACCAGTACAAAAAAAGTATGGAAATGTATGCACTCACTACTGTAAGTCGCTATGGTTAGGGCATCTACTAAAATGTAAATTTGGGATGCCGTTTTACTCATATGCTGCGGAGCCCTGAGGCTGCTTCCCATCAAATACATTCTATAGCTTTCACTACTTGTTGATTCTCTTCAGGTGGTTTCTATCCTACGTAGCTCTCTTCAGGTGGTTTCTATCCTACGTAGCTCTCTTCAGGTGGTTTCTATCCTACGTAGCTCTCTTCAGGTGGTTTCTATCCTACGTAGCTCTCTTCAGGTGGTTTCTATCCTACGTAGCTCTCTTCAGGTGGTTTCTATCCTACGTAGCTCTCTTCAGGTGGTTTCTATCCTACGTAGCGCTCTTCAGGTGGTTTCTATCCTACGTAGCTCTCTTCAGGTGGTTTCTATCCTACGTAGCTCTCGTCAGGTGGTTTCTATCCCACGTAGCGCTCTTCAGGTGGCTTTTATCCTACATAGCTCTCCAAGGCACATATCTGGTGTGCAAAGGGTAAGGTATCAATATCTGAAGGCTGAAGGTTAAATAGAGAGAGAGTCCAAAACCCTACCCTGGACAAGAATAATGAAAGCTAGGCACTAGTATGTACTAGACTAGAGGCTACGTACAGTTGGACAACAATACATTGTTTTGTTTCAATTAAATATGATAACTAATGTTCTCATAAAATTCTAACCCAATACTTGGGAAAGAACCCGCTAGATCAGCGTTTTTTTCCCCCCCACACGGCTTTATTGCTGTGATGAATCAACAGGATGATCTTAAAGCCTTAGGCTATAACAGGAGACCTAGCCCTATACTTACTAATACATCAGGAGGCTTCTTCACCTCCTAGCTTCCCTATTATACAAATGGGAATGCAATGTTGTTTTACCCAGAAGTACACAGTGTGTCTGTCCCAAATTGCACCTTATCCCCTATGTAGTGCACTACTGTACTATATAGGGAACAGGGTGCAATTTGGGAAGCAGCCTGTCTGTGAGTCAGTGTGTGAGTGGGTCGCCTCTGTTTTTACAAGCACTCCCTCTGGTTGACTGACAAATCCTGACATCACTGGTGGTGCTGACATGCTCTAACTGGAGTAAAAGCTTCCAGCTGCTATCCTCCGGCTAGGTTGACTCCAAATACCTTTCCCCTGACTAGCTAGGGAGATAAGCTTCCATGCCCAAAGCATGCTCATTGTTTATGGCAGGGGTGTCAAACTCATTTTGCCCCGGGGGCCGCATTTGGTCTTCAACGAGGTCTGGAGGGCCGCACTCAAATAATAGTCCTCTATCTATCGTTTTTGGAATTTCCGATTCTCCCCGACTGTCTAGCTTTCATTTGGGTGATTATTAGTGATCTAGACACAGTCAAGAATCTGTATACATGTAGGTCCATTATCATTTCTACAGATTCGATCTGGATTTAGTCATTTTAAAGTATATTGAATTAGTTTTCCTTTTTACCCAATGTATGTTTGACACCCCTGGTTTAAGGCTTTGTCGCAATCCCTGCTTACGTCCCAAATGGCACCATATTCCCTATATAGTGCCCCTGGACAAAAGTAGTGCACTACATAGGGAATAGGGTGCTCTTTGGGAAGCACTCTCTGTTTGGCTAAAAAGTTTCTAACTGAATTACCGGTAGGTGTATTACTCACACTAACCCTAAACAGTCGTCTTTATAGATGTAAATAATCTACAGAAGAACGTTTCTGAAATGTTTGGGTGATTTTCAGTCAACATGGAGATTAGTTCTTCCAAGTCTTTGGTTTCCTTTGTAGAATAAGCCAGATAAATGCTAGTGCTTTCATGACTGCTTTCATGGGGTCTTGGTCTGGTCTGAAGCTGCCAAGATGTAGTAATAACCGGAAGAGAGGAGTAGAGGAAGAGAGGAGTGGAGGAAGAGAGGAGTGGAGGAAGAGAGGAGTAAATGAAGAGAGGAGTAGAGGAGTAGAGGAAGAGAGGAGTAGAGGAGTAGAGGAAGAGGAGTAGAGGAAGAGAGGAGTAGAGGAAGAGAGTAGAGGAGTAGAGGAGTAGATGAAGAGGAAGAGGAGTAGAGGAAGAGAGGAGTAGAGGAGTAGAGGAAGAGAGGAGTAGAGGAAGAGAGGAGTAGAGGAAGAGAGGAGTAGAGGAAGAGAGGAGTACAGGAGTAGAGGAAGAGAGGAGTGGAGGAGTAGAGGAGTAGAGGAAGAGAGGAGTAGAGGAAGATAGGAGTAATGGAAGAGAGGAGTAAAGGAAGAGAAGAGTAGAGGAGTAGAGGAAGAGAGGAGTAGAGGAATGGAGGAGTAGACGAAGAGAGGAGTAGAGGAGTAGAGGAAGAGAGGAGTAAAGGAAGAGAGGAGTAGAGGAAGAGAGGAGTAAAGGAGTAGAGGAAGAGAGGAGTAGAGGAGTGGAGGAGTAGAGGAAGAGAGGAGTGGAGGAGTAGAGGAGTAGAGGAAGAGAGGAGTAGAGGAGTAGAGGAGTAGAGGAGTGGAGGAAGAGAGGATTAGAGGAGTGGAGGAAGAGAGGAGTGGAGGAAGAGAGGAGTGGAGGAAGAGAGGAGTGGAGGAAGAGAGGAGTAGATGAGTAGAGGAGTACAGGAAGAGAGGAGTAGAGGAAGAGGAGTGGAGGAAGAGAGGAGTGGAGGAAGAGAGGAGTAGAGGAGTAGAGGAAGAGAGGAGTAGAGGAAGAGTAGAGTAGATGAGTAGAGGAGTAGAGGAGTAGAGGAAGAGAGGAGTAGAGGAGTAGAGGAAGAGAGGAGTGGAGGAAGAGAGGAGTGGAGGAAGAGAGGAGTGGAGGAAGAGTGGAGTAGAGGAAGAGAGGAGTGGAGGAAGAGAGGAGTAGAGGAGTAGAGGAAGAGAGGAGTAGAGGAGTAGAGGAAGAGAGGAGTAGAGGAAGAGAGGAGTAAAGGAAGAGAGGAGTAAAGGAAGAGAGGAGTAGAGAAAGAGAGGAGTAGAGGAGTAGAGGAGTAGAGGAGTAGAGGAGTAGAGGAAGAGAGGAGTAGAGGAAGAGAGGAGTAGAGGAGTAGAGGAAGAGAGGAGTAGAGGAAGAGAGGAGTAGAGGAAGAGAGGAAGAGAGGAAGAGATGTCTGGGAGGTTATGTTACTCTTTGAAGGGAACAAAACACTGGTCTGCTAGGCTGATACCACAGGATGTTATCCACATGAGAGGAACATTATAGTGAAGAGAGACAGCAAGACGCCACCAAACAACGTCTTGATACAGTGCATGTGTAGCGAAAATTCCACTGATAAGTGTTTTTAAGTTGTCATAGGAACAAGACCTATTTTGATACTTCACTTAGCTCACCCACACAAAGTGACATCAAATGCAATGTGAAAGGTAGCTATACAGAGAATAATACTGACAATAATTATGTTACCCTGTTTGGACTGATAATGGACTAATAAAATACTGCTGCCAGAGACATTTTGAGACATCAAACTGAAGCTACAGCGTTCAATATAATTTCCCCCGGGTCACAGTCTTCAATATAATATGGTCATCGTGTAAAGGCCTTTGCTGTGTCTGTAGCAGAAAGTAAAGTGTAGTGGTGTACCACATAGAGGAATGGGAGTCCCATCAGTTGATTACCCTCTCCTATCTATAACAGATCTGTAGGGCTCTCCCAGCATGAGGCCTCATACATTCCCCATATTCATTAAACAGTCCTATTTGATGCCTGGAGATTATGTGACTTGACGAGAAAGAGAGAGGAGAGTGAACAGAGAGAGAGAGAGAGAGAGAGAGAGAGAGAGAAAAGAGAGAAAAGAGAGAAAAGAGAGAGAGAGTGAAGAGAAAGCGAGAGTAGAGAGAGCGAGAGAAGAGAGAGAGAATGAAGAGAGAGCGAGGAGAGAGTGGAGAGAGAAGAGAGAGCGAGAGAAGAGAGAGCGAGAGAGAGTGGAGAGAGAAGGAGAGAGAGAGAGAGAGAGAGAGAGAGAGAAGAGAGAGAGAGAGAGAGAGAGAGAGAGAGAGAGAGAGAGAAGAGAGAGAGAGTGAAGAGAGATAGAAAGAAGGGAGAGAGAGAGAGAGAGAGAGAAAAGAGAGAAAAGAGAGAGAGAGTGAAGAGAAAGCGAGAGTAGAGAGAGCGAGAGAAGAGAGAAAGAATGAAGAGAGAGCGAGGAGAGAGTGGAGTGAGAAGAGAGAGCGAGAGAAGAGAGAGCGAGAGAGAGTGGAGAGAGAAGGGAGAGAGAGAGAGAGAGAGAGAGAGAGAGAAGAGAGAGAGAGAGAAGAGAGAGTGGAGAGAGAGAGAAGAGAGAGAGAGTGAAGAGAGATAGAAAGAAGGGAGAGAGAGAGAGAAGAGAGAGAGAGAGAGAGAGAGAAAAGAGAGAGAAAAGAGAGAGAGAGAGTGAAGAGAAAGCGAGAGTAGAGAGAGCGAGAGAAGAGAGAGTGAAGAGAGAGCGAGAGAAGAGAGAGAGAGAGTGAAGAGAGAGAGACAGTGAAGGGAGAGAAAGAGAGAGAAGAGAGTATGGTACCAATGCTGCCCAGGCTTGGCCCACAGCCCATGAAATGTCTATAAGGGCAACTCAATGACCTAGTCTGGTGACTATACAGCCTACTAAACTATAAAACAGCTGGTAACACTGAACAACGTAAACATGTTAACACACACTGTATACAGACAGAACGAAATAAATACATCTGTCTTCATCTCCTACATGGATTGATGAGGGACTAAAATGAATGAAC
>NW_025534960.1:0-97500 GCF_020615455.1 Coregonus clupeaformis
TATTCCATCTAGCCTGCCGAGGGTTTAGCCTCCTCGCTGCCCGGATGTACTCCAGGTTACGGTGGTCCGTCAAAATGAGGAATGGGTGTTGAGCCCCCTCAAGCCAGTGCCTCCACACCTTTAGGGCCTGTACCACGGCTAACAGCTCCCTGTCCCCTACGTCATAGTTTCGCTCCGCCGGACTGAGCTTCTTGGAATAAAAAGCACAGGGGCGGAGTTTAGGTGGCGCGCCTGATCTTTGTGAAAGCACGGCTCCTATACCGGCCTCAGACGCGTCCACCTCTACCTGAAATGGTAAAGAGGGATCCGGATGCGCCAGCACTGGAGCCGAGGTAAACAGGTCCTTCAGCCTCCCAAATGCCCTGTCCGCCTCGGCAGACCACTGCAGACGCACCGGGCCCCCCTTCAAGAGAGACGTGATGGGAGCTGCCACCTGTCCAAAACCCCGGATAAACCTCCGGTAGTAATTACATAAACCCCAAAAACTGCTGCACCTCCTTCACAGTGGTTGGTGTTTGCCAATTACGCACGGCTGACACCCGGTCTACCTCCATCTTCACCCCTGACGCAGACAACTGATACCCCAAAAAGGAGACCGACTCCTGGAAAAACAGACACATACAGGTCGTGCTCCACCAGCCTCCGCAACACTCTGCGCACCAGGGCCACATGCTCGACACGGGTAGGCGAGTACACGAGAATGTCATCTATGTACACCACGACCCCTGCCCCTGCATGTCCCTGAAGATCTCATCCACGAATGATTGGAAAACTGACGGAGCGTTCATCAACCCGTATGGCATGACAAGATACTCGTAATGGCCCGAGGTGGTACTAAAGGCTGTCTTCCATTCATCGCCCTCCCTGATGCGCACCAAGTTGTACGCGCTCCTGAGATCTAATTTAGTGGTGTGTTATTCTGTCACGCGTGCTGTAGGTGGGTGTAGTGGTGGAATCAAACGCAGGACACCGAAGTATAGTCCAACAGACTTTAGTAACTCTCCAACAAGGAAATTACGAGAACACTTGCCCGTAGGCGAAATAACGCACGAAGGCGAACAAAACAAAATGCGCACTACACAGGTGCGTAAACACTCCACGCAGTGGAGGGAAGCTCAACCGAGCGAAATAGCGAACATCAGCCCTACACACGACAGACAAAAATCAATAACACACAACACCTGACAAACACAACGAGAACTAAATAGGACACTAATGACACTAAATGAAAACAGGTGTGACAACAATCAGACAAAAGCAAACGAACATGAAACATACAACGGTGGCAGCTAGTATTCCGGAGACAACGAACGCCGAAGCCTGCCCGAACAAGGGAGAGAGGCAGCCTCGGCCGAAACCGTGACAGGTATGTCTTAAAGATTCCTGTACACCAGCGGAACCCATCCAACTTGAAGGAGCTGGAGCAGTTCTGCCTTGAAGAATGGGCAAAAATCCCAGTGGCTAGATGTGCCAAGCTTATAGAGACATACCCCAAGAGACTTGCAGCTGTAATTGCTGCAAAAGGTGGCTCTACAAAGTATTGACTTTGGAGGGGTGAATAGTTATGCACGCTCAAGTTTTCTTTTTTTTTGTTGTCTTAATTCTTGTTTGTTTCACCCAAAAAATGATTTTGCATCTTCAAAGTGGTAGGTATGTTGTGTAAATCAAATGATGCAAACCTCCAAAAAATCCATTTTAATTTAAGGTTGTAAGGCAACAAAATAGGAAAAATGCCAAGGGGGTGAATACTTTTGTAAGCCACTGTATCTAGCTAGCTAAAGTTATACTGCATCTAAAGTCATTCTGGCGACATCACAATGATGACAAAAGCTTGTCCTACTAATTATTTGCATCCTTTTGAAATGCAATCGTGTTTCAAAGCAACAGTAATGCATTTTAGACTAAATCTTCATCAGCACCTATTGAGACTGCATTGATTAGAATGCTCAGATGGGCAAAACACTATCGTGACGAAATGTGCAACCAATGAATAGGGTAGAATCTGTGACTATATTTCCCAAGGAAATAGGTGCATTTGTGTGTGTGTGAGTGTGTAAGACTGTCTGTGTGTTTGTGTGCGCATGTGTGTGTGTGTGTGTGCGTGCATCCTGCATGTGTTTTCTGCATCTGTGTATGTGTTTGCATGTGTGTTTCAGTATGTGTGTGTGTGCCACAAGTGTGTGTGGACGTGCAGTTCTGCGTGATAGTGTGCGTGTGTGTCCTGAGTGCTCCTGTTGTCAGTAGTGATTTCTGAAGGGATGTCAGTGTTCCTCGGCCATGATGAGACCATCTCTCTCTGACATGATCTGTTCTGTTAAGGTCAAGCCCTACAGAATGTCAGAGATGATGACACGCACTCACAGCCTTTATCTAATCCTTCCATTTTCCTTTTCCTTCTCTGTCTCCCCCTCCCCCTCCCCTCAGTCACCCACATAAACCACATAAACACACACACCACCCCTCCCCGAGTGTCATGGGTCTTGGGTGTCTGTCTGTCTGTATTTCTGTCTTGTCTTTCGCTGTGTGAATAACCTATGTAGGGAATCATCCTCATTCAGGGCACCATTTTGTAAGGACTTTTCCTATTTGTAAGGATGTTTGATGATAGTATGGCCTTAAAGGGATAGTTCACAGAAATTACAAAATTAAATATTTTCTTACCCCATAAGGAGTCTATGGACAAGGTATGACAGCAAATCCATGCCTTGGTTTAGTTTCCCTGAATCTTTCCTAGCAGTTTCAAAATGCTAATGTTTTAGGATGGCATAAATCACATACAAATCCTGGTACCGATATTAGCATTTGTTGCGCATCATATTCAAATCATCTATATATAACTTTTTTGAGCTTCACAATCAATTTTAGATGCTTTCGGATTATTTGGACATGATGCACGAAAAATCCTAGTACCAGGACTTGAATGGGATTTGTGCTACAAATGCTAAAACGTTAGCATTTGGAAACAGTGCTAAAGCATGGATTACTGTCATACCTTGTCCATAGACTGCTTACAGGTTAAGGAAACCGATGTGTCATTTTGTAATTTGGGTAAACTATCCTTTTAAGAGAGTGGGAGATATGTTTTGGAGGGAACTACTATAGTTTGAAATCATAGTCAATTTAATTTAGATTCATTCAGATTCATTGTGATCTCTCTCTTTGTAAATTAACTAGTTGACAAAGAAGCAGTGTATTTTTGTTTCCTTTTCACCTTTTCACAAAGGTATAGGGGATCTTCGAAAGAGAATGTAATTCTGTTATTTCTAAACGGAGTCAAATTTATTCAATTAATCTGCCATGAGAAATAATGTTATTTACACTTCATGAGATTACCTGGGACTTCATTTCCATTTTTTTTTCAAAATAATTGACAAACAGCATGTGCGTGTTTAACTAAGCCTTTTTTATGCGCACAGATGAGCATGTCATCAGTTAATCTTTATGTTTTTTCTCTCCTACGTTTCCCTTTTTTTTCCTCACTCTCTCTCCATAGTCAACACTTATTGAATTAATACTTATCTGCAGATCAAATGACAAACCTTTTCAATCAAGCCTTCTGGATGACGGCGAGGTCTCGTCGACGTCTGTTGATATCTTGATATGCATATTTCAGTCGGAATGAAGCGAAACATATCCTACACACTTCATGAAATAAATCCTCTGTTTGGAATATTTTACATGTTTTTATGCTAATAAAGCTAAACAATGCTTGCCTTAGGATGCAAGAAGTCTTCCCTCGTATCTATTCAAGCTGTCATTTTTTCTCTCACCTCTGTGAATTGGGCATGGTATAGTGGAAAAATAACAACGAAGATGGAGATGGAGAGATAGTAAGGAACGGAGGAAAATGGAGGATAATATAAAGAAGAGCAGCACTTGACGGTAACTGGTTGAGATTAACGCCTTAGGGGTACAGCAGTGGCTGTGATTCGGATACGGCGCCCCCAGCTAAACACTGAAGGCCGCTTTGCCTAGAGGAACCCACGTTCACCCACAGGCAGTCAAAGATTGTTTTCTTTCTTACCAGCACTTCCCTCCTTCCTCCCTCCCCCTTCCCTCCCTCCCTCCCCCTTCCCTCCCTCCCTCTCCTCCCCACAGACACCTGTCATATCCAATGTCAAAACTCCAGAGAAATGAAAAGACAACGCAAAGAATAAACAAAGGAAACATGCTTTTTAAGACGACACTCAGCACACAGATATGTGATGGATCGGATCTCGTAGAAGGCCTATATTTTATACAATCAGCTCTAACCCACTGCTCCAGTGCATGGCCCAACATTCCCAATGTAGCCTTTGTCAATGGAGACCGATAACGATGGGTTAAAATGATATCTCTCTCTCTCTCTTTCTCTCTTTCTCTTTTTCTCTTTCACGCTCTCTCTCTCTCTCTCTCTCTCTCTCTCTCTCTCTCTCTCTCTCTCTCTCTCTCTCTCTCTCTCTCTCTCTCTCTCTCTCTCTCTCTCTCTCTCATCAGGCCATCACTAACTGATATTGCAGTCATACTTTGTCAGAAGTGAAATATGTGATGTTTTACTCAAACAATTGCAGGTACACAAACAAAATTAATGAGTCAAATGTATTCATGATTTTTAATAGGGAATCTGTTCTCTACTTGAAGTTGGACCGCTGGTTACAGAATGAGCCTCCTGTAGCTCAGTTGGTAGAGCATGGCGCTTGCAACGCCAGGGTTGTGGGTTCGATTCCCATGGGGGTCCAGTATGAAAAATTTATGCACTCACTAAAACTGTAAGGCGCTCTGGATAAGAGCGTCTGCTAAATGACTAAAATGTAAATGTTTTGATGTGATTGGGTTTGGATGACCCTTGTGTTAGCCAAGGAGGTGGTGTCGTAGCCAATGGGGGGCAGAGGACAGCACAGAGAGAAATGGCTGTTACATGCCATCAGGTTCAAAATAAACATTTAATCCTTTTCCCCCTTGTTTCGTCTGTTATGTTTTTCTCAATTTTAATTCCTTTTATTTGTTTGTTTGTTTGTCGACCTTGCCATGTCAGGTGACCTTCCTGCATCCACAACCAACAAAAAAGAAAACCCTGACGTTTCTGTTGGTCCTTGAGAAAAAAAAGCAGAACAAATGCCCTCAGATACATTTACTCAGAAATAAGTGTGCCTTGAACGCCCGTGCCTGTCCAGGTCCTTGGCCACCATTGCCAAAGAAGTGTCAGTGGTGTCGTGACAACTTCAGCGACTGCAGTGTGAGATGTGACCCCTGGCCGGAGAGGGGGGCGGGCTTTGTCCCCCCAACCACCCTGGATTCTGACAGATGTCATATACCTCCTCCATGGGCGCCTTCTGTTTCCTGCTCACCTTTCTCCATCCTGCAGCGTTAGGTCTCCTGTCGTCGCCGCGTCAAAGCCTCTCCCTGCACTAGCAACACACACACACACACAAACACACACACATACACAAACGTCCCTGCTCAGGTGCTGCAGACACTTAGAGCTACACAAATTAGGGAGGGGACAGAAAAACAATTATGATGAATTCATTTGCGTTGGGTTACAATGACGAGGAAGTCCTTGGGAAAGGGAGGAAAGGCGGGCCCTCGCTGCAGTGCTAGTTCAATTGTTTGCTGTAATAGAGTCCATATTTGTGTCTCTTCTGTTTCATGCTCTGTGTGAATGTCTCTAGAGGCAAGGCTGGTGCACCGTGCTCGCTCATCTCTCTTATTCAAAACCTCTGTCTACGAGAGATGATTATGCTCTTATAGTATTTATTTAAAAGGATTCCTTTCTGAGGGAGATTGTCTGGTATTTTGAGCATACCTTTCGTACTACCAAGGGTTTGTTCTGATATTGCTCAACATCCTTGACAGTGACACCACTCCTTGACAGACTTGAAGGACTCCCACAGAATGAGATTCTGTCTTGTTACATTGTGTTACACTATTACCTGAGAACGTCACAGGCCTACTACATGAATAACAGACATAACAAACCGTAACGCCAAATGGAATTAGATATCGATAAGCATTTTGCTTGGCTGCCCCGTAGGGGATTGTGTATCGCCGAACCAAATGCACTCTTGGATGGAATATGCACTCCAAATCTGATCATAGGCTGAGATATTGTTCACTTCTCGCTCCAGAACCACACACTTATGTGAAAACAGAGGGATTCTGTGAGTAACCCATCAATCAAAGTGACGGCATGGTGGAGTGATGGATATTGTAATTTCCGCGTTATATACAGGTGCAGGGGATGGATGGATGACGATTAATGGAGGAGACTGTTTCCACCAAGCAAAAAGCTCAAATCTTTGTCCACAACTTGGCTCTGGTATGGAGAAGAAGAAGAAGAAAGAAGAAGAAGAAGAAGAAGAAGAAGAAGAAGAAGAAGAAGAAGAAGAAGAAGAAGAAGAAGAAGAAGACGGACAATAACAAGAAGAAGACAGCTGGTAGCCTATAGAGCACTTTTTATTGGATGTAGCTGTGCTGTGCATGCTATTTTCTTTAATACCTCACATAAGATAGAATGGCGCCGTAGGAGATGGCTGCCGTTTTACGACCCCCAACCAATTGTGCTATTATGTGTGTTTTATCGCGTTATTTATAATTTATTCTGTACATATTGTTTCTGCCATCGTCTCTTATGACCAAAAAGAGCTTCTGGATATCAGGACAGCGATTACTCACCTCGTATTGGATATTCTACAGACACCCGACAAGGCCCAAATCCCCGTCATTCGCATGAGAAAGAGACAGAGATATCGTTGACGTAGGTCGGGGTGCCTTGTATGGATCCGACGGCGAGCGAGTAATCTGCCTCTTCCATCAGTCCTATTAGCCAACGTACAATCATTGGGGAAAAAAATGGACGAACTAAGATCAAGGAAATCCTACCAATGGGACATTCAAAAACGGTAATATCTTATGTTTCACCGAGTCGTGGTTGAACGATGACATGGATAAAATACAGCTGGTGGGATATACGTTACATCGGCAGGATAGAACGGCTGACAAGGGGTGGCGCTCTGTGTATATTTGTAAACAACAGCTGGTGCACAAAATCTAATATTAAGGAAGTCTCGAGATTTTGCTCGCCTGAGGTAGAGTATCTCATGATAAACTGTAGACCACACTATTTACCAAGAGAGTTTTCTTCAAATTTTTTTTCTTAGCTGTCTATTTACCACCACAAACTGATGCTGGCACTAAGACTGCACTCAATTAGCTATAGAAGGCCATAAGCAAACAGGAAAACGCTCATCCAGAGGCAGCGCTCCTAGTGGCCGAGGACTTTCAAGGCAGGGAAACTTAAATACGTTCCACCTCATTTCTACCAGCATGTTAAATGTGCAACCAGAGGAAAAAATACTCTAGGTCACCTTTACTCCACACACAGAGATGCGTACAAAGCTCTCCCTCACCCTCCATTTGGAAAATCTGACCATAATTCTATCCTCCTGATTCCTGCTTATTAGCAAAAACTAAAGCAGGAAGCACCAGTGACTCGGTTAATAAGGAAGTGGTCAGATGACGCAGATGCTAAACTACAGGACTGTTTTGCCAGCACAGACTGGAATGTGTTCCGGAATTCTTCCGATGGCATTGAGGAGTACACCGCATCAGTCACTGGCTTCATCAATAAGTGCATCGATGACGTCATCCCCACAGTGTCCGTACGTACATACCTCAACCAGAAGCCATGGATTACAGGCAACATCCGCACTGAGCTAAAGGGTAGAGCTTCCACTTTCGAGGAGCGGGACTCTAACCCGGACACTTATAAGAAATCCTGCTATGCCCTCCGACGAACCATCAAACAGGCAAAGAGTCAATACAGGACTAAGATTGAATCGTACTACACTGGCTCCGACGCTCTTCGGATGTGGCAGGGCTTGCAAACTATTACAGACTACAAAGGGAAGCACATCCAGGAGCTGTCCAGTGACACAAGCCTACCAGACAAGCTAAATCACTTCTATGCTCGCTTCGAGGCAAGCAACACTGAGAGCATCAGCTGTTCCGGATGACTATGTGATCACGCTCTCCGTAGCCGATGTGAGTACTTTTTAAGCAGGTCAACATTCACAAGGCCGCAAAGCCAGACGGATTACCAGGATGTGTACTCCGAGCATGCGCTGACCAACTGGCAAGTGTCTTCACTGACATTTTCAACATGTCCCTGACTGAGTCTGTAATACCAACATGTTTCAAGCAGACCACCATAGTCCCTGTGCCCAAGAACACTAAGATAACCTGCCTAAATGACTACCGACCCGTAGCACTCACGTCTGTAGCCATGAAGTGCTTTGAAAGGCTGGTCATGTCTCACGTCAACACCATTATCCCAGAAACCCTAGACCCACTCCAATTTGCATACCGCCCCAACAGATCCACAGATGATGCAATCTCTATTGCACTCCACACTGACCTTTCCCACATGGACAAGAGGAACACCTACGTGAGAATGCTATTCATTGACTATAGCGCAGCGTAAAATGTATTTTTTTTTTTATCAGCGTTCAACATCATAGTGCCGTCAAAGCTCATCACTAAGCTAAGGACCTTGGGACTAAACACCTCTCTCTGCACCTGGATCCTGGACTTCCTGACGGGCCGCCCCCAGGTGGTAAGGGTAGGTAACAACACATCTGCCATGCTGATCCTCAACACGGGGGCGCCTCAGGGATGCGTGCTCAGTCCCCTCCTGTACTCCCTGTTCACCCATGACTGCATTGCCAGGCACGACTCCAACACCATCATTACATTTGCCGACGACACAACAGTGGTAGACCGACAACGATGGGACAGCCTATAGGGAGGAGGTTAGAGACCTGGTTGTGTGGTGCCAGGATAACAACCTCTCCCTCAACGTGATCAAGACAAAGGAGATGATTGTGGACTACAGGAAGAAAAAGAGGACTGAGCACTATGTGGCTATAGTGAAACAGGTTGAGAGCTTCAAGTTCCTTGGTGTCCACATCACCAACAAACTATCATGGTCCAAACACACCAAGCCAGTCGTGAAGAGGGCATGACAAAGCCTATTCCCCCTCAGGAGACTGAAAAGATTTGGCATGGGTTCTCAGATCCTCAAAAAGTTATACAGCTGCACCATCGAGAGCATCTGACTGGTTGCATCACCGCCTGGTATGGCAACTGCTCGGCCTCCAACCGCAAGGCACTACAGAGGGTAATGCGTACGGCCCAGTACATCACTGGGGCCAAGCTTCCTGCCATCCAGGACCTCTATACCAGGCGCTGTCAGAGGAAGGCCCTAAAAATTGTCAAAGACTACAGCCACCCTAGTCATACACTGTTCTCTGCTACCGCACGGCAAGCGGTACCTGAGCGCCAAGTCTAGGTCCAAAAGGTTTCTTAACAGATTCTACCCCCAAGCTATAAGACTCCTGAACAGCTAATCATGGCTACCCGGACTATTTGTATTGCACCCCCCACCCCACCCCACCCTACCCCACCCCACCCCTCTCTTACACTGCTGCTACTCTGTTTATTATCTATGCTTAGTCACTTTAACTCTACCCACATGTACATATTACCTCAATTACCTCGACTAACCGGTGCCCCCCCACATTGACTCTGTACCGGTACCCCCTGTATATAGCCTCCCTACTGTTATTTTATTTTACTGCTGCTCTTTAATTATTATTTGTTATTTGTTATTTTTTACTTATCTATTTTTTTAGTTAAGACTTATTTTTCTTAAAACTGCATTGTTGGTTAAGGGTTTGTAAGTAAGCATTTCACTGTAAGGTCTACACCTGTTGTATTCGGCGCATGTGGCAAATAACTTTTGATTTGATTTGAAGAAAGTTGAGGCAATATGCGAGTCCTGAGGTGATGTAGATATTGTTAACACAACAATGTCTTCTCTCTTCTGGGACCTACAACAAGTAGTCATTTCTTGACAACCCTCAGCAGCCATGCCTCACCTAATTTTCACACAACCTGTTTGTTTCTCACATTCTGTCATTGCTATCGCCTCCATAATTAACCCTTTATTTTCACTTCAAACTTATTTTACCACGATTTACCACAAAATACCACCCTCTTCAGGCAAAATCTTAGGGCCCAGTTTCCTGGACCTGGATTAAACCTAATTTTTCAAAAACACCCAGATCATAATGACCATGTGTTGTCTCAATTCAGTCCCCCCATTGGTTCCTCATTTGTTTTAAAAGGAACAGGGAGGCAATATCTGAAGAACTTCTGGGCTAGTGTATGATGCTAGCAGCTTTAGCTCCTGCAGTAGCTACCATGCCTGTTCGTCCCTGTTTTTTTAAAACCTGGTGGTTGTCTGTGCGTTCTTAAATCAACATCTTCCTCTCGCTGTGCCTTCACTCCCCGACATAGCTCATGTTAAACGGTTTCACTGTACTAATTGGCCGAAGTCAACGCTGACATGATGGTAAACAAACTGAAACAAACGCAAGCTCATTAAACTGGTGAGAGGAGAGAGAAAAAACGGACAAAAAGAAGAGATGTAAAAAAAAAACTGTTTTCTGCTTTGAAAGTTCTGCTTTTCTAAATTTAGCTAGCCTATCTTATTGAGTAGGGGAGACAGAATAATTTCTATATGTCTTCATCTTTGAGGGCACCAAGAGAAGGGGTTCCATTTTGCATTTTTGATACGGGCAAATGCAGTATTTATCTTATGCTTTCCAGTCCACCTCTTCACTATTGACATTGAACATATAGTTATCATATGGGGGTTGAAGATTTCTTTTTCATAACACTCCAGCATGAAATCTCTCTTCCTCTCTGTCCTTCTCGCTATCTCACTTCATCTCTCTCTCTCTCTCTCTCCTCCCTCCCTCCCTGTCGGAGCTTGTCCCCCTGGCCATCTGTCATACCATGTTTATGGTCCCTTTTGCTTTTGTGTCCTGATGACCACTGTCACCGGAAGGTTCCCATTACCGATGCGCCCTGATGAACGATGTCGCCCAGATGCCTCGCTGCTGACACACCCGTGTCCTTGGCTGCAGTGGCGTTTTGGCGGGTAAAGAATGGGGACAGGGGGACCTGGTGGTTGAGGAGCCTGTCCGTCATTCACTGGGGTGGGATGGACTGGGTGTTTCGATCTTTACGTCTGCAGTGGAGAGACACCGACCAATGAAATTGTGATGATGTCGTCCGGCATGGTGTGCTGATAATACCATCCATTCATACCAGTATGAATACTGCCCTTGACTTTCACCTGCACACATAACATCAGACACAGTGATCGTAGGCTAGCCTTTCCAGACTGTACAGGTTGCACTGTGTTGTTAGGTGGCTCAGGTTTGCTACTTTGTATATTGCCACCAACATCAGATACATTTGGATACGTTTGATTTCTCTATTACTCATATCGTATGACCAATATGCATTTGACTGGTGTGTGATATTGAAATGAAATCTGAACAGTGTTTGGTACAGTATATAGGAAGCTGGATGTTTTTCATTCACATTTAAAATAAATATGGGAGGAATAAAGACATTGATTTGGAACATGTAAAATAACAGGCAGAAGGAATCAATACATTCATTTATAGTATACCGGCACAGGAACATTCTGCCTGTACAAAATAGAACCTAATTTAATCAGACCTCCCTTTCCTTTTGTCACCTCCCCCTCTCTCTCTCTTTCTCTCTCTAACTCTGTGAATGTCTTCACTGGGCAGTGGAGCCGCTGATGAATTCTTAAGCAGATCACACTGATAATTGTATTTCATAACTGTCAGCTGTGCGAAGGCTGTCCGTGGAGGGAGGGTGACTGCCAGTGCACTGAGGAGCTATTTGTGTCATCGCTGTGTCTCCCGTGTCACTGTAAAACCCAATCACCAGGGATGTGCTTACTGTCTTCAGCCTCGAATTACTCAATCAGGAGGACACATTTATGGATGACACCTTTATTACAATTAATCAGGGGAACTTGATTAAGAAAGTTATTCCTCCTCCTCAGTGAGATTCGGGTGGCGCGGCTGCATATTCTAATTTATGTCCCACTGAGTCCTTGTGACCCTGACAGACAGAGAGACAGACAGGTTTCCAGCAGTACTGAAGTATGCACACACACACTGCTAGCCTACATGCTTCAAAAAGAAGGTGCTATCTAGAACCTAAAACGGGTTCTTCGGCTGTCCCCATAGGAGAACCCTTTGAAGAACCCTTTTTGGTTCCAGGTAGAAGCCCTTTGGTTCCAGATAGAACCATATTGGGTTCCATGTAAAACCCTTTCCCCAGAGGGTTCTTCATGGAACCCAAAAGTTCTACCTGGAACCAAAAAATCAGTTATCTTATGGGGACAGCTGTAGCTCAGTTGGTAGAGCATGGCTCTTGCAACACCAGGGTTGTGGGTTCGATTCCCACGGGGGGCCAGTATGAAAAATGTATGCACTCACTAACTGTAAGTCGCTCTGAATAAGAGCGTCTGCTAAATGACTAAAAATGTTTTTAAAAAACAACATAAAACATTTGAGAAGTGCAAAATAATGACATTAGTATGGAAAGCGCTCGCAAGAGAAACCTGTGTGTTCATATTTCTATGCGATACAAAATTAGTAAAACAAACATATTATTATATATTTTAAAAAATTTAACTCACCAGGAAATAAATATTGGAAAGTCACCTGTTTTTACCTTAACTCACAATGTTTGGGTGTGCATTAACTAATTAGTTCAGTGTGGTTTTGTAACGAGGGGAAGAGTGATGGTGGTTGAGGGAGTTGGGGTTGAGGGGTCTGAGTGATTCTTAGTGACTGAGAGTGGACCTGAGCCATGACAGAGTCAGCCACTAAGGCACCAGGTTATACCATACCACACCGTCAGAATGATGTCTATGTTAGGTGTGCCAGTATGGGAACAGGGATGGCAGAGTCTAAAGTAACACTGAGGTTGATTTAATATATAGAGTACCCAGCTGATCAAATTGATTTGATGTATTACACCACTGGCATTTCACTAAACTGTGGACAGTATTTTCGATGTATTCATTTAATCAACAATTCTACGGTTCAATTGAATTGAAAGCAAAGCTGTTAAAAAGGTCACAAATCCCATGTTGGGTGTGTATCTGAAATGCACAAAGCACAGACTTCTGGCCAAGTATCACACCTATTCATGACATGCACTTTTGGAAATGTATTTTAGATTTGAACTTTTCTCACATAATTGTTGTGGTTGTTTCACGTTTGCCATATTCTAATATTTTCAATCTTACGTTTAGGGTTTAAGGGCTATACTCAGGTTAAAGGTGGATGTAATATACTGTGTCTCCCCTAACTGTAGCCTAAGCAAGAAAACTGTTAAAAAATATATATATATATATTAATAATACTAATATTCTCACAAATAAGTTGAGAAACGCGACACTTTTCCAAAACATGTTTGTCACATCACCAACAGGTATGTGTCTATATGGTTTGTTAAGAGCCTGCTAACAGCTACAAGCCAATTAAATAAAATGTGTTGTTTTCTCCAGGTTGTCCTGTGCTTTAATTGGACTGTGAATGCACACTAATCATGGCTGCAACAGGTGGGCCCAGGAGGACCAGAATGAGGCCTCGGTTGGTAATTGAAGACAGATACACATTGACAGTCTGTACCTCTATCCAGAGTATGCATGCAATAGTACTCAAGCATGGTAAATTCAAGTGAACATGCATTTGTATCACCTCTCTCACCTTTGTGTGACTAGCGTGTGAAAGCATGCTCTTGCATTAGAATGACTGAGTGAACAATACATTTTAAGAGCGGTAAGTGCATATGGCTTAACAATGGCTTTCAGGTTGCTCACATTCATTCATGCTGTACAGTGACGCTGTTATCAAACACTTACAAGGATGGGTGCAGAGATGGATCATGTAATTTCTATATTTAACACGGGTAGAAATCAAAGAGGACCTACAAATTTTAAAAAAATACTAAAGATAGTAAGAACCAATCTACAAAAATACACTGTATGCATTATACAGACCACTACTCTCTTGGAAGACATATGGGTGTGTATGTGTGTGCGAGACACACTGGTGCAGGTTTAAATGGCTTCAGGCTGGTAAGTATGTTTCTGATTTCCTGAGCTGCCTGCCTGGCGAAGGTAGCAGCTTTGCATGCTGGGGTCACACCTGTAACATATTTCACACTGGGATCTTTTTTGAGTGGCCACCTGGAGTAGGATATTGCATGTTCACAGTGCATGAACACACAGACGTCCCTCCCAGGTGGAAACAGGTGTTTGTTTTGTGTTCCTAGGCTCGATACATAACGTATTGTCTTATAAATGTTTTTATTACCTTTTCTCACTTCTTAAAAAAAAGGCCACAGAATAACACCCACATTCACTTGTAAATAGTGTTAGAATGAATATGGAAAATGTTCTAATTATTTTATAAGATAAGGCATTTCTTCATGACAATTGTATCCCACCTAGTATTCCATCTACCCTCACCTCTAATGTAGGCAATAACATGATTTTTAGCTTAAAAGGGTTCTATATTTAAATTAGAAAAAAATGAAATTAGTGAATTGGCTTAAGAGAATCCAAAACATAAAGTGGAACCTTATCCTCACGGTAAAAAAAAAAGAAAAAAAATAGAGAAATGTAGGCCTACCTCAGAGGGCATTCCACAAGACATTCAATATAAGTGGTTTTCTGATTGTTGTGGGAATAACTAATGGTATTTTCAACCCCAAGTTCTGGTTAGCTGGACTAATTTTTTATTATGTGCAGCTTGGGGCATGTGAATGGAAAGATGGATTATGTGAACGCTGTTTCTGTCAACCACAAACATGCTATAAAATACCAAGTACACCTTATGCTGCGTTCAGTTTCGACAAGTGTATACAGATTTTACTACAACAAAACACTTTTTTAATTTTTTTAAGAATGTAAGATAAATAATGTAATCTAGATATTTGAGTGTTAATTACAAATTATATATTGCAAATACTCCTCAGAATTAGCTATTTGAAAACCTACTGTACATCTACAATACATTGAGAAATGTGCAATCTTTTCTGTTGATTTAAGTTAATTTATTAATTATATGAATGTGTAATCTGTGTATGTATACTTTGTATATTGTACGTGTGTATGTGTGTGTATGTGTGTGTGAGAGAGAGAGACTAAACGGGTCAATTGCTCTGGGCATGCTTAGGCCTACATTCCAAAAGTATGACAGAGGTGTAAACTGGTAGCACTAAATGTGATCATTATGCAATATTGTCCTCAGCTACTTTGTTTCCTGTGTAAACAGAGGGACAAGTTCAGCTAATATGCTGGTACATTATCTGGAGTGCAGTAATCATGCCTAAGCTGTGGACAGTCAATGCAGCCACTGGTCTAGTTACCGTAAATACGAATGTTAATACAATTACATTTTAGTTAGCTCTAGTCTTGAGCACATAGCAATTAAACAAGTGTGTGTGTGTGTGTGTGTGTGTGTGATAGCATGAGAATGAGGGAGGCATTTGATCTAGAGGGGTACAGTATTTTTTCCAGAGATACCCTTTGTTGTTCACCAGCGATCTTCACTCTACAAGTATGATCCCTGTTCATTGGGACTTTGGCTTTGCTTTATTCAATACAATCATCAAAACATTAACAAGGAACTGTCTCTAACAGAACAACATTTCAGTAATACCAAAATATTATATTCAATAGGTGAAATAAACTGTTCAAAAATATATTAGACTTACAGTAGATTTTCACAGTTCGGGTAATTTGCCTTCAACATATGTACTTTCATTGTTTGTTTCATTGTACATACATACATTTGATTTGTTCGAGAATTTCAGTGCATTCACATTAGGGCAAATCACAGTTTACTGTCCAGTGAGGGGGGAGTCACTTCAACCACCACCTTTCCCACGTTTTTCCCAGCGTACATGTATTCCACAGCCCTAAAGACAGACTCCAGCCCAACAAAACGACCCTCGGGGGCCATGTCCCCAGAGTCCACTTCACACACCAGCTTCCCCTTAGCAAACATCTGCATCATGCTTCCCATCGCCTCCTTGTAGTCAGCCAGGAAGTGAGGTAGGAAGAACCCCCTCACGCTGGCTGACTTCTGGAGCAGCTTCACGGGCAGAGTCCCTCCTTTAACGGTCGGGACCCCTGATGCCGTTTGGTACCCTGAGATGAACCCGATCACGATCAGCCTGCCCTTATTGGCCAGATTGTTGACCGCCATGTCAAAGATGCTGCCTCCTATGGACTCGTAGACTACGTCCAGGCCTTGTGGGTACTCTTTGCGCAGCGTGGCGGCCAGGTCCTCGGACGTGTAGTTAATGGGCCTGTCGCAGCCAATGGTCTTTAAGAAGCCAGCCTTCTCGTTGGAGGAGCAGGTGCCCACAACGTGGCAGCCGGCCTGTTTGGCAAACTGCACGGCGAACTGTCCTGTGCCACCAGCGGCGGCCGTCACCAGCACTGTCTCGCCCTTCGCCAGGTCGCCAAGCCGCTTCATGGCGATGTAGGCTGTGGCGCCGCTTAACAGCAGGGTGAGGAACTCTGGCTTCACCGCAGGTACGGGTACGGTCTTGATCATGGGTATCACCGTGTACTCTGCAAAGGCCCCATCGGCAAAGTAGGCCACTGTGTCGCCAACGGTGTAGCGGGCGCTGGCACTCAGGCCGAGTCCGACCACCTCGCCAATGCCCTCGAACCCGGCGTCAAACGGTGGCTTCACCGTAGGGTCGTAGCGGCCTGCTGAGTAGTTGATGTCCGAGGCATTGATTCCAACAAATCTGCATGGAATGGAACAGAGAAGAAAATATAAGTGAATGACAATTCAGAATGATTAGCAATTGTTACATAGCATTAAAATGAATTAACGTCAGTATAGGATACTTTGGTGATGTTCTTTAGTGGGAATTTAGATAATAACATGATAATAGCCTATGTTATAATAACATTATTGTTATGCATATTTTAAGATATCCTAAGAGGAGCACTTCAGAATGCCTACAGTAATGTCTGCGAAGGTCAACATTTCAGTTACATTCTCTAGAAAACATCTGCGACATCGTTCGGGAAGGAAACATTGGTTTGTTTTGGCAATGATTCCATTTGTCTTGAAAAAACACCCACCCACCCTACACTGACAGGACAATGTTTGTATCACAAAACACATTGCATGATGTCATGATTCATTGTCTTGAGAGACACACAAGAACAAACTGCACTTTTAAATCTTGTATATTTCATTTGTCTCGACATGAAAAAAGACAACTGTTTTCATCTCAGTTGATGACATGGAGAGAAAAAAATCCTTGTGTGAAAGAAATGTATAAATAAATAAATAATGTTCTATCCTCCAGAAGAACCCTCACTGCGACTCATCATTGTGCATGTCATGTGCATTTTGAGCACTTAAATGTACCAGCCCGGTTTAGTTACAAATAAATGGCTCCAATTAAATATATGAAAACATCTAGGTTTGACTATACTTTTCAAATCGCTCTTTCTTTGCAGCCCTTCTGAATTCTGCCGTACCAGTAAAGATTTGAACCTGAATCTCTCATAATGGACCAACAGTACTGAAACACCATGCATTAAAGAAGAGCAAGTTCAAAGGTCAAAACTAAAGTGAACTGGGATCTCTGGCCAGGATTGGGCCTGATATTCTTAAAGATGCTTGATTTCAAAATGTGCAACTTTGAATGCACAAGAATCTGGGTCACTGAAACATGATAATAATGCATATCTCAATTTAAACTCAAAATTAGTCAAACTAATTCAGGTTAATAATGCATAAAATAAAAAAAAAAACATTTTCCTGATACACAATTGCATTGTGAACCAAAGCATTGCAGAGGCCAAAAAGTGGTCCAGCCATGTCCTGTCCATAGACATGCCACACAACTACAATAATGTTTACCTAAAAGCATTATCCACGTCAATACATTATCTGATATTACGTTTAACTATCACTAATGGTTCCTCTTTTGTGCAATTACCTTAGCAGCGGAGCTGACCCACTCAATTTCTAAATCAAGCTTGTTTCGCCTGTGGTTTGCAGCTATGTGCATTTTATATTACAGCCTACACTATCTAATACATAAAGTCCAGCCTAATTAATGCGTAAATCAGAGTTTACAAAGTCGTGGGTCATCAATAGCCTATGGAAATGATAATGGCCAATAGGCTATATGTGCAATTAAATGACCTTTGACTACAGTAGGCTATGTTGTGCAACTGTCTTTCCGCCTCAGAGAATGTGACCAAGCAGGCCTTATACAATACAAGGCCGACATAGGCCTACATGCGACATCACAGACATTTCTGCTAATTCCGAGCTCTGCATTGAGACCATAGAATTGGCCTTTCTGATGTAGTTATTAACAAATAAATAATAAGCCATACCAAGAAATATGCCTTGATAACTAGGCCCTTTAACTTATTTTTTCAGTTGCAGGTGCTTGTGAGGCCTAGTTGTTAGCAGCAGGACCACAGCGGATGAATAGCTAAATGTTGTAATTTTCCAGGCCAACTCATATGATGGGGATTCATTACAGACAACACACAAATAATTGTTAAAAAGGTATGAGGGCATAGGCCTACATAAAAATATAGAACAATATTTGATGCCATACATTTCAATCTATTTCAATCTACAATTCAAGGTTTTGGGAGGCGGAGAGGGCAACGCACCTAACCTACCACTGCATCAACAGTTCTTTATTTTTTCCAAGATGAGAGATAGGCTACCTCTCCATGGCAAATTGGATTTACAATTCAATGTTCCACATTTTCAAGTTAGAAATGACATACAAGACAATACCAATTTTATTTATTCCCTAAATTACGCATACAAAATTACGCACACAAAACAAACCTGTGGAAAAAGGTTTAGGCTACATACGACAATTTATGTAAATGTTAAAAGCTATTTGATCTTTAGATTATGCTACTATGTCCTTGGTCTCTAAACCATAACGCAAGACCCTGCCTTTATTTCACTGATCAATTGCGCTCTAATAGGCTATACGAGCATTGACCGGCATTTTAATATCTCTTTGACTTAAATTGTAGAAAATAACCAGTTAGATTAAGTTGCCTACATTCCTGCTCTGTTACAGTAACCTGTTAATTTAATCAACATTTGTAAATATCTTGCTTTGATGCATTGGTTTTATGCAGCGGAAAATGATGATCCTGCCGCAGCCCCAAATGCCATGCAAAGCTGCTTCTCCATCTCCTCATCTATTCGTGCGAGTCTTTACTACCCCCCCCCCCATGACTTTCTGTTTGCAGGTTCGTGACGTAAGGAGACAGGACAGAGCGAGATGCCGAGATGGATTGATAGACAAATGTAGGGGCGGAACTTGGAAATATTCCTCCCGTATTTTGCTCGCTCCTGAAATGGTCGCAAGTAGGCTACTAGTATCGATGGGGATGGATAAAGCGATTCTAACCGAGGTAAGAGACCCTTTCATAACTTCAAAACAATACCAAATAGTTTATTAAAGATAATTGCTCCAAAATGTGACCAATATTGGAATAGTCTATCCATAGATAGGCTACGCACCCGCGGAAAATGGGAACCTTCTGTATCCAATTTCTAACCAAAACTTACCGATTTCTGACAAGCAAGTCCCCGTCGCCAGGTGTCGGGACTGGAACAGTTTGCAAGGCAACGGCGTCTCTGAAATTCTGGCTAAGCTTCGTTACGACCAGCTTTTTCATGGAGCTCGGTATCGAGGAACCTTTAAAATCCATGAAGTGCGTAGAGTATGACAAATCTATAATGAAGCGCCGCGATACGAAATGAACTCTAGAAAGTGCGTCGGTTCCTCTGCATCCTCCGCCGATGACCGAAAACACCCTCTTACCGTTTCTCAATAAGAAAGAGGTGGACATTGCACCAGGGAGGGAATATGGGACAAAGTTTACGGCACTGGCTGTGCAATGATATCAATATGCTTATCGTTAGCCTATGCTAGGCTTTTCTTCACGTAGCAGGGTAGGCCAATCTAAAGATGCGATGCAATTAAAACACAATATTACCAGCGCGGTTTTGTCGCATAAGATCGGCACGCAATAATGTGCTTTTAGAATGTTTGCTTTGATTATAACTAGGCTATAGCACGACACAACCTTGTAGCAGCAGCCAAACTGTAACTGTAGCGGCTTGTCTTCTTTGGAGTCCCTCCCCTTCCCGGACATGACACACTTCCTAGTAAGGTGAAACAAATCAATCGTAGTCTCAAACATATCCTCAACGATTTTACACAAAATGCCAGAATAATTGCCAACACAGCCAGTGAAAACCACAACCATTCAGGTATTAACAAGCACCGTTAATAGGCTATTATCTGCAGAATATATTTTATCCTCAAGCATGCGTAAATTATGGTGCTCACACGTTAGGAAACTTCAGGCCCGAATGTCCCAAAAATATGCAAGTCCAAAGCATTGCCATGTTGGGTTTGTTATAGGATAGCATATGTCAGGCAAAATAAAGTTAGTGTAAGTTTATTTCATATGATGATGATGATGATTAATGATTAGCCTAGTTGTAGTAATATAGCCTAACCTAGTAATAGCTTTGTAAAAATTGAGTAATTGCTTTAATAACATTCTGCATGAAGTTTATGGATCGATATTTCAAAGGAACAATTTGACATTAGCCTACTGATGCAAGCTTTCCTTTGTCAGTCATTTCAATTTTAAGATGAGGAAAAACAAGACAATTAAAAAGATTGACAGGTGGGTTCTACTGTCAGGGTGACGCTTGTAGCGCGAGGGGAGGAGTAAAAAGGAAGCAGGAAAAGCCACTCGATGCGTCTGTCTATCAGTTGAGACTGTCTGAAACGCTTCTAGATTCCCTGCGTTTCATTTTTTTTCGGAGCACCAGACGAGAACGGTTCACTCCCCGGAGTTTACAGAAGAAAAATTCTCTCCGCGAGGGTGGATGCCTGCATCTAGTTTGTTTCTCTTTAGTCGCAGGATCTGCACCACATCAACCACCTGCATATTCCAGATCGGCGGCTGATAATAATTATTTTCACTAGAAATGTAAGTAGAATCCCTACCACCCCGACTCAACCTAGAGAGGGGAGAAAAGTATCCGCTGACGGCGAGGCTTGATCCGACTAGGTGGCGTGGTGACCGACTGACATTAACCATCTAATGCCTGTCTATTTTCTTTCAATCCTGTTTTGTTTCAGATCTGAGCTTGAAGAAGCGCAGCCTTCCACGGAAATACGTTTCAAAGGTGTTCGCTCACACTGGACTTATTTGTTTACCATCAGAGTTTATTTATTTTGGAGTGAAGACCATACATAGTATCCCCAACACCGCCATATAGTGATTTCACCCCCCCCCTCCCCCCCTCTCCCATGGCAGTAGGGGAGTGACTGAAACTTGGCTTCGGATGTCTGCCTCTTCTCCTGACTCACAGAGATGAGGGAAGATGATCTTTGATAGACATGTTATGAGCTGGCGAAATTCGTTCATCGTTTTGATATCACAGAAACCCTTTTTTCGTTTGTCCTTTATCTTCTGTCATTTGTTTCTATTCGTAGGCCTAAAGGACATATTTAGTTACATTGTGGCCGTTTCAGGTTGTCTGGCATAAGCCCACAATTACAAAAGAAACAAACCATTCTAATAGAAAAACTGTTGACAGCTATTTCCGACAAAAAACTACGGGATGGTTTTTCTCCACTGACAGACTTATTGTTTTGATTCCTGCATGAAAAGTACCGTGGAACGTGACGGTCACTATGCCGAGGAGAAAGCAGCAAGAACCCAGGCGATCAGCAGGTAAGCACGAGCGCACACGTACATTAATTTTCACCGTCTCTTACTCAATGGAGATAAAATGTTGGAGTTTTTATTTTTAATTCACTAAATGTTTTATTTTTCCCTTTTACATTTCTCATGTTATGCATATGTAATAGCCTAAAAATAAGTTTTACTTTCAACACATCTTCATTAGTTGACCATTATTATTTTATATTTTGGCATATGAATTCAGTAAACCAGGTGCATTTGTAGTGACACGATAGGCCTAAATTGTGTTAACTTGCCAGAAAAGTCGACTACTTGGGTAGCTAGATAAACGAAACGTTAGAGATAGAGTTTCTCTTGGGGTTCATTGCAGTGTTAAAGAGTGAGTAATAATGAATAATTGACTTCGAAAGAGGGGGAGGAAAACTGGCCAAAGCCGGTTTTCTTTCTTTTCGGTTTTATTAGAGGATTGCCATCATTGATTTGATGCGTGATTGATCGCCTGTCATGTGGCAGCCTTTGATCTATTAATCCCCGATAAACATCAATACATCTCTCCATGAAGACACGCATGCTCCATACGGATTTAGCCACTCAAAGGACAACCCCCCTGTTGTCTAAAAAAAGGATGAAAAAAGTTTTTAAAAGGAGGGAAATCCTTATCTCTTTATTATTTTCTTGGGAAAACACTAGAGGGAAGAAAGAGAAAGAAAGAAAATGAAAGAGGGAGGGGGTGGAGGTGTTTTGAGGATCACAGAAAGGGCTAAATCCTAATTATTTAGGGCACCTGAACTAGCCTACCACCAGGAGCCCCCCTGGTTTGGGTTAAAGACAAGGAGGTTTGCACTTCTTATCCAAATTCACACCCTCCTCTCATCCTACAGAACACTTTACCAATGCAGTCCATATCTACATCCACAGGACTGTAGTATTTACTATCTGACAACCACTGATAAACCAGATGTCGAAACACAAGGTTGAGGTCTAGTGATTTGGATTTCGACTCTCTTCTCTTTTTCAAGCCGCTTTAAACAAATGTAAATGAGTGACAGAGATTTCTACCTCTGTGCTAATGAGGTGCAGCCTTTGAAGTTAGGCATTAACAAGTGGAGTGAACAAAAGACAGTTATAGAATTTGAAAGAGATTCTGAAATATGAGGTGTAAAGCGGACCGAACAGGAGGGCCAGGCAGCGAAGACTTTGAACTCGGCAGGTTTATCATTTGAAATAGGTGCCAAGTGATGGGAGACAGTGTGGATTGACTGTGAAGAGTATTCAACTAGTACTTCTCTCTAAAGCTCATACGCTTCTGACACAGTGTTGAATAGCAGTCTTATGCTTTAGTCTTATATAAGACATTAAATATACTCACTGTTGAGTAGCATCTGATTCGTGTCTTGTATCACATGAAAAAAGCTGGGTAGCAGGCTATAGGATCGCATATAGGATGCTTCCCAACAGATCTTACATGAAAACATGCCATCACCTTGACCCCTCGACATGGTCCTATTGATCTGCTTGGCTGTCATTGACCAGCTTATACATCATGGCCTTTAATGGTCAATCACAACTTGGCAGACGGGAGTGTTTCCATTCTGTCATGATCATGACAGTTGGTTGGAAATAACAGCACCCTCCAACCCTCCCCCTTTAACACAAATACAGACACACACTCAACTAAAGCATGATGGTCCAGTGTTTCAATGCTAGCTAGTAGCTACTGAACCATGCCTGGTACTCTGTAGCCTATAAGGAAATAGAGTGGGAGAGTCGAGGGGGAAATCGCCATGGTAGTACCATGGGTCCCGTGTAGCTCAGTTGGTAGAGCATGGCGCTTGCAACGCCAGGGTTGTGGGTTCGATTCCCACGGGGGGCCAGTATGAAACAATTTAAGCACTCACTTACTGTAAGTCACTCTGGATAAGAGCGTCTGCTAAATGACTAAAATTTAAATGTAAAAGAGGTTTAGAGAATGAGTACTCGAGCGACCATCGGGAAAAGAGGTGGTTGTGAGTTACATTTTCACTGAGATGGTTGACGCCAGGTTCAACCAAAACAAATGTGGAACCCTAGGGGTACAGGACTGGACCTTTAGAGGAGGGCTGAATGAAGTACCACGAGGAGACATGTCTGGACTAGTTTTATACACACAATATATAGTATTGGGCACTCTTATTTTGTTATATTTTCATTGTAATTCACTAGTGTGTGTGTTTGTGCGTGTGTTGTGTGAACGTTTAATGGTTATAATGGGGCCATAGCCATAAAAGGCTTTTCCCTGATTGACAGTATACGTAGTGTCATGGGAAAACCATAATATCTACTCCTCTTATTTCAGATATCCTGTCATTTAAGGTTAAGATGAGCTACGGTTCCTATCCTATAGTGTATTTAAGGCAGTTGGTAAGAGTGTGTGTATGTGTGCTACACATCACTGTCTGTTACTTTATTTCAGGCGTAATTTTGTCCTTGAATATATCAGTTGATGGTGATGAGGACAGGAGCGGTGTAGAAAAGAGAGAAGAGTGACGTTGTCTTTCATTAAATTGGGGGTTGTGTGTCGCAGACAGTCAGAGCTAGTAGTTTGGGGAGAAAAACAGCTTATTCTCAGGGATAGAGGCTTCTTAATTATCAGTGAGAAAAGGTAAGGTTGCTTCTCCGGGCTTCATTAGAGAAGGCCCCTAATTATCTGTAAACCTGATGGATTTGTGACAGGCCCTAACGATTAATGCTGACAAATTCAGTAAGGTGTCAAGTCCGCAGCTGCCTTGATGTAATCAAGTTGATATTATACAGTCCCCATAGCCTCTAGTGCAGTATCAACTCAATTTGCTCGTGCAGGTGACAAATGGATTTTGCTACCTGACTAATCATGTCGGAGTAGACGATGCCTCTTAATGACCTCCCTAATCCTCTGCCTTTAACAACGTAATAAAGGCCAGACACACCGAACCAAAATCAGCTTCGTCGTCACTTGTAGGCTACCCTCCTGCATCAAATGGCGGTGCAATGTTTATTTTTCCCTTTATATATTATAATAACCGTCATACTCCTGTAATTCTCTTTCTTAATATCCCATACGATCGTTACTGTGCGTAAGAAGGACAAATTATACACCTCAAACTAGTTTTGAGGGTTTGTAAATGTTTATAATGCGGGAAATGTAGCTACAAGTTTAGCCTATTTTTGTACAAAATTTGGTCAGTGTAATATGAAATGATAATAATGAGATAATAATGTGTTAATATGTTTATGCAACATAATTCTAGCATTCAAAATATAGCTTTTATTTGTTAGGCATTTTAATTTGATGGGGCATTTTGTAAACGTTTTGAAGCAGTACAATGAGGGACACACACACCTTTTCACGTCTTAACGTCTAAACCACGTATAGCCCTAGTCTTAATGTGTGGAAAAGTCTCCCGCTCTTGTGTTCAGGGGGCATTCTAGAAACCTGGTTAAAAAATATCCCAGTATATTTGGAGTGGGTTAAGAAGCCCTGGGATTAATGGTTTAGCATGCCCAGGGTAGCTAAGATTACACAGCGACTTTTGTGCTCTAACTCGACGATGCTGTTACGTGATATTCTGCCCTCTAAATAATCAGCATGCCGAGATTTATGTGGCCCACTCTTAAATCAACGGCCTGAGGAGGACCATCTTACACAAGGTGTATTTTTCCATTTTATTTCCCTGTAGTTGTCTGCCAAAAATATCTTGGGGAGTAATCTGAAAAGATATTAGCGCCGAAGAAATTACTATCTGGAAGCCGGGGAACGTAAAGATTTGCTTTTGGAGGTGCGTGCAAATGTAGTGGACAATTTAGTCAAGGTCAAGGAAATGTATACCGTGTTAAGCGATAATGTTTCACACGCTTTCTCTGAAGTCGACTGAGACATTAACGTTTATCGTCGTTAGAATTGTGTGTTTTTGTGTACATCTAACATTTCTAAGGAAATGTGAATAAGACATTTGTGAGTGCAAAGATATGCCTAAGAGCCTCTGAATAGGAACATGTGTGTGCTGTTGTGTGTGTGTGTGTTTTGATGGAATAAATGCTGATATCAAGAGTAGCCGTTGTAGCACTCTAGTGTCTCCCTTCTGTTGGGGCCTGCGTTTAGAGTATGTGAGAGGGAAGACACTGACACTCTGTTTACCATATTAGTAACACAAGGACTCCAACCTAACTAGGACACACAAGCGTCACACACTTCAGTGATATACAGTAGGGTGTAACAGTTCCCTGAGTGTGTGTTTGGCGGTTAGGCTCTCTTGCTTCACTAGAGGTTACTTTAATTGGAGCGCCTGTGTCGTTAGCAGGTGGCATCGATTTCTTTCGTCGATAGGCAGTTTTTGCTCTTCTGCCCCCCCTCTGAGACTAATAGTTAAATTTGCATCTGGGAATTGAGCCAGTCAAAGGTCAAATATGCTCAGCTCTCTTTTTTAATGCCTTCAGTCACCCAACCTCTACTGTCTCTGTGAGTGTGTGTGTGTGTTTAGTAGTGACGCATATATACCAGATATAAGGCGTATGAGAGTAGTAGACATTGGGAATATTTTTTGTAAATGTTTTTAAGCCATACAACCATACATAATTTTTTATTGAATGCATTCAGTACTGTATTTGTGAAGCTATGGATATGTTTCATATCTGTCATGAGCACTCTCTCTCCCTGGTAGCAACATTAATTGCATTCAATTATCTTCCACTCTGCTCACCTCCCTCTCTCTACTCAGCCTAACTAGCTCCACCTGCCCTGCTCTGCTCTTGTTACCTGGCCAGCTGCACTGCATTTCCCACTCACCATCCTCACCTTGCCTCACTCTGTTCTAATTACTCTGCCAGCTGAACTGCATTTCCCCACTACCTCTCCCAGTATATCAAGCCCTGGTTTTCAGCCAAGCCCTGTCAGATCGTCTTCAAACCCGGACCAGTAACCTGCCTGTCTGCGCTCTGACTCCTGTTTGTGATACCGATCCTTTCTTGACTGCCTCCTTGTTCTACTGCCCCGTCTATCCCAACCTGCCTTCTGGACCTCGACTACTCTCCGATCTTCAGCCCCTCCGGTAACTCGTTTCTGCCTTCTGTCTCTCACCACGATATTTGCCCAGCCCTGATCTGTACTTCTGCCTGCCATTCATATTGCTGTTGTGTGTGTGTGTTCCCCCAGGTCTCCGACCACCAGATGAGCGTGCCCAGACGTTTCACCACCCTCAGCCCGATACGCCGCTCCATCACTGGGGAACACACACACTAAGCACTTGGACTGGACACCCCCGGACATTTGGTGACCCCCGGAGCACAGGTACCCACAGGAGGACCCTGAAAGACCCCTGACACCCCTGGGACTCCTCTTCCCGCCTGTAACCTTGAATAAAGAACTCTGAATTTGAACTTGCGCTCTTGGGTCCTCTTCTGTTCGTGACAGAACGATCTGACCATCATGGACCCAGCGCACTCCCTGACCACGATGGAGGAAGAGCCAGAGAGGACTGCCCTACAGCGACTGGAACGCTCTGAGGGAGACATAAATCGGATGGCTGGCGACATCGCTTCCCTTCTCCAGCTATTCAACCAGCAGCAACAACAGTTCCAACTGCAGCAACAACAGCTAGCCCAAGCCCTGCAACTACTCTCAAGCCCGGCTACTCCACCTGCACCCCCCCTGGTCCTTTTGTTCCTGTACCACCGATACTCCTTCATCCCTCCGCTGGAGGTCCCAATGCTGCAGGCCCGGCAGTGCTGCCACCAGATCCCCACGCTCCTGAACCAAGGATTGGGAACCCGGAACGTTTTGATGGCAACCAGAAGCAAGTAAGACCATTCTTGAGCAGCTGCCGAATCCAGTTTGCACTACAGCCCAGGACTTTCTCAACAGAGGGAGCCAAGGTGGGGTATGTCATCACACATCTCACCGGTCGAGCTCGGTTGTGGGGAACGGCGGAATTCGACCGGCAAACCCCAGCCTGTGCCTCCTTCAGTGCCTTTGAGGAGGAGATGTTAAAGGTCTTTGACCTAGGCTCGCCAACAGCCGAAGCGTCACAAGCTCTGCTCACCATCCGTCAGGGCAATCGGACAGTGGCAGACTTCTCCATTGACTTTCGTACCCTGGCCAGTCAAAGCTCGTTTAACCCAGAGGCACTGGTGCAAGCCTTCCTCCATAGCCTGGCGGACTATATCAAGGACGAGCTTGTTTCCCATGACCCGCCCTCAACGCTTGATGCCGCCATTGACCTTGCCGTTCGCATTGACCGCCGTATACAGACCCGGAGGAGGGAGAAGGGCCGTCTCAGTCAACCTGCCATCCGTACTCGGGTCGATACCGCTTCTGTCCAGCCCCTGCCTGTCAAGTCCCATAGCCAACTCAATCAGCCTGAGCCCATGGAGATTGGCCGTGCCTCTCTGACTCCCGAGGAGCGTCGGCGCCGTCTAAGCTCCAACCTTTGCCTCTACTGTGGTGGCGAGAATCACCGTGTCGCTACTTGTCCGGCAAAAGCCGCAGCTCACCAGGTGTAGGGGAGATCCGGGTGAGCTCAACAAGCCTTCAGTCTCCCTCCATCCGAAAGACCCTGCTTCATCTCCGCCTTCAGCTTTCTGACAAGACTCATACATTGGCCGCCCTTGTGGATTCCGGAGCCGAAGCAAACATCATGGACCCTGAGCTTGCACAGCAACTGGGCGTGAACCATCATCAACTGACACAACCCATTCCTGCACGAGCCCTGGATGGGCATCATCTTGGCACTGTCACTCATATCTCCGCCCCTGTGACAATCCTGCTGTCAGGAAACCACCAGGAGTCCATCCAGTTTCACCTCCTACACTCACCTGGCCAACCACTCATTCTTGGATACCCGTGGCTCCGTCAGCACAACCCCCACATCGACTGGGAGACAGGAACAGTCCGTGAGTGGGGAAGGAGTTGTCACCAGACCTGTTTAAGGGGGGCCACCCTGCCCGTTCACCGGGGAAGGATCTAGCGCTACCTCCGACATATCCAATGTTCCGGCCTGTTACCACAGCCTGAAAGAGGTGTTCAACAAATCCAAGGCGACATCTCTACCCCCACACAGACCCTATGACTGCGCGATTGATCTCCTGCCTGGCACAGCACCTCCCAAGGGTCGTCTGTATTCACTGTCAGCCCCGGAAAGAAAGGCCATGGAGGACTACATTAATGACTCTCTTGCCTCCGGGATAATTAGACCGTCGTCTTCCCCCGCAGGAGCGGGATTCTTCTTTGTCGGCAAGAAGGACGGTTCTCTTCGTCCATGCATAGATTACCGGGGTCTGAACGACATCACGGTTAAGAATCGCTACCCACTGCCCTTACTTTCGTCTGCCTTCGAACTGCTGCAGGGAGCCACTGTATTCACTAAGCTGGACCTTCGCAATGCCTACCATCTGGTGCGGATGAGGGAGGGAGACGAATGGAAGACAGCGTTCAACACACCAACCGGCCACTATGAATATCTCGTCATGCCCTTCGGCCTCACCAATGCCCCAGCAGTTTTTCAAGCCCTAGTGAATGATATCCTCAGGGACATGCTAAATACGTTCGTATTTGTGTACCTTGACGATATTTTAATATTCTCAAAGACTCTGTCAGAACACACGCACCACGTCCGGTTGGTCCTGCGCCGCCTGCTGGAGAACTCTCTTTTCGTGAAGGCAGAGAAGTGCGAGTTCCATGCCAAGACCGTTTCATTCCTGGGGTATGTGGTGACCGAGGGCAGCATTCAGATGGATCTCACGAAGGTGTCGGCTGTCACTTCCTGGCCAGTTCCTGAGTCTCGGAAGAAGTTGCAACAGTTCCTGGGCTTTGCCAACTTTTATAGGAGATTCATCAGAAACTATAGCACAGTGGCTGCACCCCTCACGGCGCTAACCAGCACTAAACAACCGTACCAATGGACATCAGCTGCTGATAAGGCCTTCAATATCCTCAAGACATGTTTCACTTCTGCTCCCATCCTCCAGATGCCAGATGCAGCAAGGCAGTTTGTGGTGGAGGTAGATGCTTCGGACGTGGGAGTGGGTGCAGTGCTTTCTCAAAGAGCAGCTGAGGATGGCAAGATGCACCCCTGTGCCTTCTACTCCCGTCGGCTAACCCCTGCCGAATGCAACTACGACATTGGGAACCGCGAGCTGTTGGCTGTCAAGCTCGCCCTTGAAGAATGGCGGCACTGGTTAGAGGGGTCAAAGGAACCATTCGTAGTGTGGACAGACCACAAGAACCTGGAGTATATCCAAACAGCCAGGAGGCTGAACTCCCGTCAACAGCGGTGGTCTCTGTTCTTTACGCGCTTCAATTTCACGCTCTCCTACCGCCCGGGATCTCGCAACATCAAACCTGATGCTCTTTCCCGGATGTTTCAGAAGGACGAGACCACCGCCATGACAGCTCCCATTCTTCCCAGCCACTTGGTCGTAGCGGCCCTCACCTGGGAGATCGAGAAGCAGGTCATGGAGGCTCTTCGGGACCAGCCAGGTCCAAGCACCAGCGCCCCCAACCGTCTGTTTGTTCCAGCAAATCTCAGGTCACCTGTGATTCAGTGGGGGCACGAATCCCGTCTGGCCTGTCATCCCGGCATCACTCGCACCCTTCATCTGGTCCGCCAGCGGTTCTGGTGGCGGGGGATGAGACGGGATGTCCGAGAATTCATCCGAGCTTGTCCCACTTGTAACCGAAACAAGACTCCCAACCAGCCTCCTGCTGGGTTGCTGCAACCCCTACTCATACCCAAGAGGCCCTGGTCCCACGTTTCACTGGACTTTGTTACGGGCCTTCCGCCCTCTGACGGACACACAGTCATCCTTACCATTGTTGACCGCTTTAGTAAGATGACCCACTTCGTGCCCCTTCCCAAACTACCCTCTGCTAAAGAGACCTCCCAGGTGGTCCTGGAACATGTGTTTCGTATCCATGGCCTACCCCAGGATATAGTGTCAGACCGGGGCCCGCAATTCTCAGCAACCTTTTGGAAGGAGTTCTGTCATCTCCTTGGGGCCACCGCCAGCCTATCGTCTGGATTCCACCCGCAGTCAAACGGCCAGACTGAACGCATGAACCAGGAGCTGGAGAAGGCACTGAGGTGTGTGGCTTCCCAAAATCCCCGGGCCTGGGCTCAACACCTGCTCTGGGTGGAATATGCCCATAATTCACTCACCAGTTCCTCCACCGGGCTCTCCCCCTTTCAGTGTGTCTACGGGTATCAACCTCCACTGTTTGCCAGCCAGGAGGCGGATGCCACCTGTCCGTCTGCTCTTGCGTATGCCCGCCGCTGCCGCCGCACTTGGGCCCAGGCTCGCACTGTGCTCCTGAAGTCTGGAACCAGCTACGCCGTCGGTGCCAACCGACGGAGGACCCCAGCACCTACTTACCGGGTTGGTCAGAAGGTCTGGCTGTCTGCCCGGGATCTGCCGCTGCGGGTTGTATCACGAAAGCTGGCCCCTCGCTTCATTGGTCCTTTTCCTGTGCAGAAAGTCATCAGTCCAACGGCGGTCCGACTTCAGTTGCCCGCTTCCATGCGGGTCCACCCCACCTTCCACGTCTCCAAGGTCAAGCCGGTCCATGAAAGTCCCCTGGTCCCTGCAGCTCCGGCGCCACCTCCTCCGCGCCTCGTAGATGGCGGTCCTGTCTTCACCGTCCCGGCGGCTGCTCCGCTCTAGGCGAAGGGGTAGGGGTCTCCAGTACCTCGTTGATTGGGAGGGATATGGTCCAGAGGAGAGGACCTGGATCCCGGCCAGGAGGATAGTGGACCGGACCCTTATCACTGACTTCCACCGACTACATCCTGATCAGCCTGCAATCCGTAGGGGGCCGTCCAAGAGGGGTTCCTAGCCGTCCGGCCCGCCCTGCTCCTGTCTCAGTGCCTGTCCTGTCTCCCGACCGTGACCCTCCAGCTCCTTCTGAGGATGAGGAGATTCACTCGGACCGCTCGGAGGAGTTCTGACCCGCCGCCTGCTCCCCTCCACCCTCCCGGCATGATGTTGTTCTTGGGACTTCTGGGGCCGTCCCTTGGAGGGGGGTCCTGTCATGAGCACTCTCTCTCCCTGGTAGCAACATTAATTGCATTCAATTATCTTCCACTCTGCTCACCTCCCTCTCTCTACTCAGCCTAACTAGCTCCACCTGCCCTGCTCTGCTCTTGTTACCTGGCCAGCTGCACTGCATTTCCCACTCACCATCCTCACCTTGCCTCACTCTGTTCTAATTACTCTGCCAGCTGAACTGCATTTCCCCACTACCTCTCCCAGTATATCAAGCCCTGGTTTTCAGCCAAGCCCTGTCAGATCGTCTTCAAACCCGGACCAGTAACCTGCCTGTCTGCGCTCTGACTCCTGTTTGTGATACCGATCCTTTCTTGACTGCCTCCTTGTTCTACTGCCCCGTCTATCCCAACCTGCCTTCTGGACCTCGACTACTCTCCGATCTTCAGCCCCTCCGGTAACTCGTTTCTGCCTTCTGTCTCTCACCACGATATTTGCCCAGCCCTGATCTGTACTTCTGCCTGCCATTCATATTGCTGTTGTGTGTGTGTGTTCCCCCAGGTCTCCGACGACCAGATGAGCGTGCCCAGACGTTTCACCACCCTCAGCCCGATACGCCGCTCCATCACTGGGGAACACACACACTAAGCACTTGGACTGGACACCCCCGGACATTTGGTGACCCCCGGAGCACAGGTACCCACAGGAGGACCCTGAAAGACCCCTGACACCCCTGGGACTCCTCTTCCCGCCTGTAACCTTGAATAAAGAACTCTGAATTTGAACTTGCGCTCTTGGGTCCTCTTCTGTTCGTGACAATATCATGTTTAAGCTCATCTTGTCTTTCTCTTTCTTTCTCTTTCTTTCGCTAAGCTGCCCTCAGGGCATGAGGCTACCATCAGAAGAGTGTCGCCCTCTCTGCACTGTAGACACACACACACACTGTGGCACGGTGGGAGGTCATAATGGGGGTGGCTTAGTATGATGGGAAATCATATCATTAAAGCAGCCAGATGTGCTTTGTTGCTCGGGAGCAAAATGTCTCTCGGAGTGGGGTTGTGGGACAGAAAAGAAAACAAAGTCAAACATAAAGAAGGCAACCCTCTGGGATTGGATTCACTAGCTCAGTCCTCTCTGTTTGCTTTGTCACCGTTATTATAGTTTTTACATGAAAGTATTTTAGTCATGTTATGTGTATGGAATTGTAATTGTATTCATAACAAGAGTAAATGCAGCACAGTAACTGTACTAATAAATAGTGACATTCATTTGTGTTTCTTTGTTGTTAAAGTCACGTTTCGTTACAGTATGTAATTCCGTAGTTAGAGATTTGATTTGATTTGATTTGAGTTAGTATGTAATGCTGAGTAGGCTTATTGTTTTCCGTTGAGTAGTTGCAGAGCGTCTACGTGGTTCAACGGCAAATTATAGTAAAATTGTTGCCGCTTTATTTGGTTCATAATCCCCTGGAGCTCAGTTGGTAGAGCATGGCGCTTGCAACGCCAGGGTTGTGGGTTCGTTTCCCACGGGGGGCCAGTATGAAAAATGGATGCACTCACTAACTGTAAGTCGCTCTGGATAAGAGCGTCTGCTAAATGACTAAAATGTCAAATGTAAATAATTTGAGAGAATTCCAATAACATACAAATATTTTTCTGATTTCCAACATTTTGTTACGTAAATTCTTCTATTTCCAGCGAGTAAATTTGTTCTCTTGATCAGTGGTAGTGTGCCTCCTCGAGAGGCTTGCAGTGCTTTGGGAAGTCTGTACCAAATTGAACATGTTTCTTTCATCAATAAAAGATGAGCAATTACAGAATATTTTGTCTAATAAGTATTTGAATTCCTCGGCGCAGAAAAACATGTAGCTTACCCACTCATTACATCAGTTAGCAGGGGATAAGCACGGAGAACGAGAGGCAAGCGCTTTGATGCCAACAAACAAACAGACAAACGAGATGGGCCTACTACAGAGGAGCCGAGCCCTACCCAGGGACCCCTCGCGCTCATCCTCCTCCTCTCCCTCTCTCTTTCTGTCTCTCTCACATACATCTTATCTCTCTCCCCCTATTTCTCTTGCCCCCTCCCTCTTTCCAAATGCATCCCTCACACTCCCTCCTCTCTAACTAGCGCAAATACCTATCTCTCTCATTGTATCTTCCTCTCTTTTCCCAACATTGCAGAGATTAGGAAAGCTCTCCGTAACCCGCTCTTAAGATAGCCTATTTAAAACAACAAAAACATTTTTTCAAACAAAGCAGGATGTAGATCGGTGGCAAAAGAAAAGGGGGTGAGGATGAGAGGAAAGGAGGACAGGGGGTAGCTACTAGCTAGGCAGGCAGCAACAGAGCTGGAGGGGGGCAGTTCCACGGGACGGGTATTAAAGCTGACAGATGAACGGGACGATGGACAAATTCTCCTGCAGCAGCTGTGACTGCCGCCATTATCCTGACAGGTGTCAATTAAGAATTACTGCCGGGTGGAGTGGGCCAGGGCGACCCCTCCTCTCTCGCCCAGCTGTCGGCGTGTGAAAGAAATAACGCTTTACCCTTGTCACTTTGGTTAGCCCCCCTAGCCGTAGCCCCCCCAAAAACGAGTGGCGCCGGCTAGCTCGCCAATCGATAAAGTGCTGTATTAGTAATTATGGCGCCCTTTCGGTCCATGGAGGGCTGTGGTGCCCGATGGGTGTTGTAAGCCAGAGATAAGGACTTCCCATGATCCTCCTCTTCACCAGGCCTCTCTGAGGTAACTGGAGAGGTGTGTGTTGAGGGGTGTGTGTCGGGCAGGGTTGCCTCTATCGTGTGTAGAGTACCTGTGGGACCAAAGTCAGACTGGCAAACCTTCCCCCTGACAGAGAGACCAAACCTCCTCACCATCTCTATTTCATTGACCCCCTCTCCCACTTTACCCCTCTCTCTATTTCAGGACAGGCTAATCTCACAGTCGCACACATTGTAAAGTGGCTAGCTCTGTTCAATGAGTGAGAAAATGAACACTTGTCATTGGCAGTCCTGAAGGCTTATTTCCTCCCTAAGTGTTGCTTTAACACACACACCACTGCTCGTCCCAATCCATTACACTATGGTTGGCACGTGTGTGGAAATAGAAAGAAAAGAGAATGTAAAAGAAACAGATTTTTTCCCAACTGTTGGCAGGAGTTTAGTTGAGTGTGGGTGTAGTTGGATGTTTGAAAGACAGGGAGGGAGGAAGTCATTCTGAGGCCCATGCTGCTTCCACCTCATCATTACTGAAGAACATCGTCCTCCCGAGCAGGGAACTACTGGGAAAGAGGGCGTTGCTGGGAGTTGTAGAAAATGATGTCATTGGCATGACTGGTAAAATGCCCTCTTCGCTGACTATGCTCAGCTCTTGTAGCTTGTAGTAGTGGGTGCTGAGAAGTGTGTTTGTCATTAGGATAGTTTAGCTGGATGTGTGTGTGTGTGTGAGTGTGCCTGAGGAGAACACAGATAAAAGTGGTAGCTGAACAGTATGACTAGGTGTGTGAATGTCATTTTGTATTGTACCACGTCTACTACATTCAGAATTATTGTTTTTCCAAAGATAATATATTTTATCACAACACGATCTCATACACGGTTGTTGAGAGAGGGAGTATGTATCGTATACATATTACATAGTATTATCAAACCTGTTAAACACCTAATATGGGATGTAGAATAGTGAATATTCTAAAACCATTTATAAACAGCCATCATGGAATAGACAATCTGTGACAGAAGAGAAGTAGTCGAAGAGAGCTGAGACAAGGGCAGTTATGGAGATTTACATGCTCACGTGGGAGTTATTTCTTTGGAAATTCGTCCCTAGGCCACAAAAAATAACTGGGAAAGAAAGACACTATCAGTGTTATTTTTCCATTCTGTTGTATTTGCATATCTCGTTGTTTTAAATAAGGCATCCCTCCAAGTGAAATGCTAGCTTTTTATAGCCTCTGTGCTTCACCTTTTCATCCTCAGGCCTTCCCTTTCTTCTCTCTCTCTCTCTCTCTCTCGCTCTCTCTCTCTCTCTCTCTCTCTCTCTCTCTCTCTCTCTCTCTCTCTCGCTCTTTTTCCATCTCCCCTCTCCCTCTTTCTATCTCTCCCTCAATTTCTCACACTGGCCCCTGACTGCTCCAAGCTATTATAAACTTGCGTTTTATTCCATCGTATTCCAAATTCCATCCCCATGCAAATCGGATGTGCTCTCTCTTATCGCTTTCTCCCCCCAAACGTTTGTGTGTAATCAAAAGTAAACGGCGGAGCTAAAGCTAAAGGGAAGCAGTGCTTCGCGCTGAGATGGATGGAGGGATTAAATATTAAACCGGATGCGGCTGACTTAAGGCAGTGTTTTACATAGCAGCTCCCGTCGCGGCGGTCCGCCATGCATTGATCCCCTCGCCCGGCGCCTTTACTCGTTTGGCGGCCGCGTAACATTTTTTACCATAGTCTTTTCCAATGGCCCAGCCCTGGCGCGGGGGGGGGGTTTAATGTACAACACCCTGCTCTTAAATGGGTAGGTGAGATGGATGATAGCAATTTGAAATGTTGTTTGTGTGTGTGATCATGGAGATTGTTTTATTATTACCACGGTATAACCACTGGGATGATTAATTGAGGCAAACACACAGAGTGCGGAGGCTCAGGGGGCAGAGATACCGGGAACCACAGAAATAGAATTACTAGATGGGATGAAGCCCCTCAAACTAAGGCACTTTGACTCAAATCATTATATTTCTATGCCTAGGACTTTCAGCATCGCTGGGACAATGATGTGAATTTAAGGTTTTGTTTAGCCTCATATGATCAACCATGGAGTCCAGCACTGTGGGCTGTGTCGTTTAGCGACCTGCCCCTGTACAGTCGCTTATATACGCACTATGAACTGTGCAACTTCCATACACTGGCCTTTTTGTTGAATTTTTTCACCACTTCTCTTCTGTGATTAAAAGTGAAAAATCCACCCCCCGCAAAAAAACTAAACAAAAACTAAACGTTAACAATGGCCTCAGTGTGTTTGTAAGCGCAACACACCAGGCGTATGAATGACGTTCTGCTAGCTAAAGGCAACAGTGTTTTTTTGGGTCGGTCAGTGGTGGTGCCTCATGAAAGCCAGGCAATATGCAGCGGGGTCACACAGGCATGCTATGCTGTTAGCAGGGCTGCTACGGGTGTGTGGGGTCAGTCTCAGTAGTGTGCTGCTCAGGAATTGTGTGTGTGTTTGTGTGTGCTTAGGCACTCTTTGATCTCTCTATCTCCCTCTATGTGTGTGTCTGTGTGTCTCTCTCTCTGTACGTGCACACGCATGTGTGTGTGTGTGAAGGCCCTCTGGCATTTATAAATGCAGTGTCGGTCCTGTGGTGGAGCGTTGCAGCCCTGTAGTTGCTGAAGGAGGAGGTCAAACATGGCGAGGGGCTCATCACTCAGCCCTAATGATGCCTTGTTTTCCCGCCCCTCTCCCTGCTAGCGCCCAGCCAGAGTGCACATCTGACGGGGTCATCCGTGGGTCACGACCCCCAGATGGCCGCCCAGGCCCTCTCACTAGACAACTCTTGTTTTTGTTTGCTCTCTCTAGCTCTGTGCTCTCTCTCTCTCTCTCTCTCTCTCTGTGCTTTAACTATCTCTTCTCTCTCTCCCTCTCTCCCTCAGTCAAAGTATCTGGTCCCCATAGCAACACATTGTGAACTCTTTTAATGTTGTATTGGTTCAGTGGACCAATAATGTGTGGAATCTGTGTTGGTGCCTGTATCTGGACCTCTCCTATTCCTCATTCCTGACATTTCTGAATGACACTAACTGATCTCTCATCAGTCGCTTCTCACTCTACCTCATAATTCAGGAATGATATCAAGTGATCCCCTTGCAGTCTCTGGCTGTCTTTTTTCAGTCAATCACATGGTTTGATGAAATGTACTGAGCTACTGATCCTGAATCAGTCAGTATTTTCAGTTTATTCCCACCCACTTTGTTGAAGGCCTCTTTGATTTTCTGGACTGGCTTTTGATCACATGAAGATTGAGAGGCGACACTCGAACATGTTCTCTGTCACCGCTGATTCACACTCAGGGGTTTGTTGGCTGTCAAATCTCCAGAGAACTGATAACCGGTCAGCCATTAGAGAGAGAGATAGAGAGGGAGGTAGGGAAGGAGGAATTAAGAGAGAGAGAGAGAGAGAGTTGCCTCACATGCTGCTCTGTGGGCGGCGTACGCAGTCGAAGGGTCAGTGGGGTGCTGTGATAGGCTAATCTAACAGGAAGCGAGGGTCGGCCATGTCTCAGGGAGCTCTTTATTGGCTGTGCTCGCTTTCTCTGCGAAATGTCATCTCATAATTTTTTGCCCCAAACTATTTTTGAGTCTGATTGTCAAACAGACATACAGAGCTATTAGTTATTGCATATGTAGTGTATATTCTTTCTGTGGGATCATGTTTATTACAACGTTGTCCTTTTTGTAGACAGATGCATGACGGATGACCCAGTAGGGAGACACAGTCATCCTGAATAATCAGAATGTTCTAAGGCCCCAATATGTTCATACTTTGTTTGCTTCCTCACTCTCAAAAATCTTCGATTCACCTCAGACGTTGCAGTGCCCTTCCTCGAGTTACTAGATTTGTACATCATTAAAAGCTGTGTCATTGTGTGAGTGAGAACCAAACCAGGCCACAACCTAGCTGACTCTGAGCATGCCTGTGTCAGGGAAAGAGAGAAGGGAGAAGAGCAGGGGGGAAGGAGGGGAAGGAAAGGAGGAGGCTTAATGGGCTAAAGAAAACCTAAATCCTCATATAAAAAGGACATGCACTCAGCCCAGGCCGAGAGAGAGAGGAGGGAGAAAGAGAGAGAGAGGAGGGAAAAAAGTTGATTTCCTTTTTCAGCAGAGCCATACATCACAGGGCCTCCCAGCTGCAGTGTCACGGGCTGACAGAATGACATGTGTCATTTATCAAAGGGGCCAGGCCGGGGCCTTGGGAAACGTGCACCACAAAGCCTGAGAGAGTTCATTCCAACGCTCAACCCCCCTCTCTACATCTCCACTCCGCCCCCGCCGTTCTCTCTCTCTCTCCTCACCCCTTCGCTCTCCTCGCTTCGCCTGGTGCCAAAAAAAGGCCCCTGTAATGTTTTCTGTCTTCCCAACACCAACGCTGCACTACTCGCACACACGCACACTGTAACTCCTCCGGGGGTGGTTGCTGTTGTTGTTTTTGCTGTTTCTGTTGCTGTTGTTGTTCAAGGTTTAAAGTACTGCTACTGGTGCTAAGCATGGTTTGCCCCTGCCTGCCCCCCTTCCTCAAACATTATTCATTGTAGTAACTACTTATGTTACTTTCATGTTTTTTGTCTCTTGTTATGGTCTACAACATTGTCTCCCAGTATCTTGTTTTGGTATGTGTTTACGTCCGTGTTTGTGTGCGTCCCGTGTGTGTGTGTTGATGTCAGTGTGTATGTTTGTGTGTGTGTGTTTACGTCTGTGTGTGTGTGTTTGTGTGCGTCACTCATTACCTGCTGTTGCCGGAGTTGTTTGACAGAGTGATTATCTCCTACCCAGGATGTTAGCCCCTAGTGAGGTCCTTGGGGTTAGCAGCACTACCAAACACCTCACCCCTACCCCCCTCTACCCCCACTGGCCACCCCAACAGGGTTAGAACACCATCACCAGACGCCTCTAGAATCAATAAATGATCTCACCTGGGTGTGGCAGGGAAGCAGGGACACGGAGTACCAGACAGGGCTTAGGTGTCTGCTCTCTCTTTCTCTCTCTCTCTCTTGGTCTCTCTCTCGCTCTCTCTCTATCTCTCTCTCTGTTATTTCTGTATCTCTCTCTCTCTCTGTTATTTCTGTATCTCTCTCTCTCTCTCTGCATCTGTATCTCTCTCTGTCTCTCTGTCTCTGCTCTCTCTCTCTCATTTCTGTATCTCTCTGTCTCTGTCTCTGTCTCTGTCTCTGTCTCTGTCTCTCTCTCTCTCTCTCTCTCTGTCTCTCTCTCTGTCTCTTACTGTCTCTCTCTGTCTCTCTCTGTTATATCCTCTATCGTAGAGACAGATTAGGGTGTGTGGGAGGGCCTTGTCAAAACGCTGCACTATATCACCGCGTGACTTTGGTTCTCTCTGATGCTTTGTTAGTGCAACTTAAGCTATAGCAGATAGTGTTTACAATAGTGCTAGTACTACATCTGGCCTTGTTGAGTCACAACCCTCTCTTGTGAGTGATGCTATAGAAGTGTATGGCGACAGGAAGCATATGCTAGGCCAATTATGTGGCAAACTCTTGGAGATCGCGTAAACAGCCGTAAATGCCTTTAAACCGGCGACTATTCCACATCTTACAAGTTCTCACTCATTTGGTGTAATTTTCAGAGCTTTGATAGTGCCATTTTCTAATCTGTAAACCCTGAAAGCCTAGTTTATGATTCATTTGAAGTGTTTGCTCTGAACACATTGGTAAAAGCTTGATAAAAACCTCAGTCACGCACATTATGACTTCGAGTAAATGTAACTTGTGTACCTTTTCATTTTTGGGTAAGAAAGTGAAATAGATTTTGACTGGAGCAGCAGCAGTGGCTGGGTGGTAGGTGTATAATACTATCTGGTGCTGGAGGAGGAACGAGGAGAGGAGAGGAGCTAAAAGGCTGTGTGGAAATCTCTGTTTAATAATTATGTTCAGACCGAGGGAGGGAGGGAGGGGAGGGAGGGAGGGAGGGAGGGAGGGAGAGAGAGAGAGAGAGAGAGAGAGAGAGAGAGAGAGAGAGAGAGAGAGAGAGAGAGAGAGAGAGAGAGAGAGAGAGAGAGAGAGAGAGAGAGAGAGAGAGAGAGAGAGAGAGAGAGAGAGAGAGAGAGAGAGAGAGAGAGAGAGAGAGAGAGAGAGAGAGAGAGAGAGAGAGAGAGAGAGAGAGAGAGAGAGATTCTTTGAGGTGAGCCTTGACCGTTTATTTTCCTTTACTTTTGTCCGTCCGTTAAAAGACATGCTACATCATTAAGGGGGGAATATTCACTGTGGTGTGGCTGAGTGACGACCCCTCCGACAGGTCAGAGATAGTTCACTCTAGTGATGGGTGAAAAAATCGATACAGTCATTATCGGGATATTATTTTTGACAATATATCTTATCGTATCGATTTTTACAATATCGCAATATTATTTTTGTACTAGTTGGCTGTACTTGCACCAAAACGGCAGTATTTTTCCTTCATAGCTTGTTCTCCATCTTTTATTTCCATGACTGATCAAAACTTTCTCATGGTTCTCTCTTGTCCCTCTGCAGCAGACATATGTGAGCAATATGTTCGGAACATCCAATTGCAATAAAATCAAATTATCGAAATCGCAATACATATAGAATTGTGAGAATCGCAATACATATCATATCGGCACTTAAGTATCATGATAATATCCTATCGTGAGGTCCCTGGCAATTCCCAGCCCTAGTTCACTCCCCCCCCCCAATGCATCCTCAGAATGTGTACACTGCACAACCACTGAGGTAGAAAGGAAGGAGACAGTGTCTTGTCTTTGGTCTTTCCTCATACTGTGGCCATATTGCTGTCTAGAATGTTCCTGGCGAGCAACTCAAAGACTAAGAGAGAGAGAAGAGAGAAGGACAAGGTTTTGACTAAGTGAGCTCTGCGTCTTTGCAGCGTGACTACGTTAATGGCTGCTTTGCTTCTCTCCCCCTCACTCTCTTTTTTATTCAGTGTCCCTCTCTTCTCTCTCTCTCTCTGCCTCTTTGTCTCCTCTCTCTCTCCCGCTCTCTCTCTCTCCCCGTGTCTCGGCGGTGGCGGCAGGAACAGCCCTTTTCATTTGTCTTCATAAGCCTAATTTATTTTCCCAGCCAGATGTGAGCTGACAGACATCACTCAGTGGCCCGCCTCCACCGGGCCCCCAGTCCCCCACCCTAGTCCCCCGCCAGGAGGTCAGGAAAACAGTCACGTCTCCCTTGGCTCCCCCCTCCCTCCCCACCCCTCGCGCTCCCCTGGATCCCCCCCATCAGCATTACTGAAGATGGATGTGTCTTTAAAGCAGAGATTGATTGTGGATATCAGAGTTATGGTGCCATTTATCACGGCCAATATTATTTAGACGAGAGGGATTGAGGTGTAACTTGGAGCCCTCCTGTGTAGTAGGGGGGACAATGTGCAAGGAAGTTTTAATAGATTAGAGACAAGCATGTGTCTCAGTTGCTCTGCGCCTTGTTGAGAGAGTGTGTGTGTGTGTATGTGTGTGTGTTTATGAGGCTGTATTTCAGCCTGTGTGTACTTGCATGCTCTTGCTTGTGTCTATCTAGCTGTGTGTGTGTGTGTGCACGTGCGTGTTCGCATGCGCAGGCTGTTGTTGTCTCCTCCTTTAGATGTGTCTCCATTGATCCCTGGCGATGTGATCCTCCTTCGGAGTCTTTTCTCATCGGACGTTTGATTTATGGCTTCATTAGGATCCTTGTGCTGTCTCCCCCTTTTCCTTTGTCTGTTTCCTCTCTCCCAGGTCACTCCTCTATGGAAGAGCCAAACCAAAACCACTCTCTGTGGGGGAGACAGAGAGAAAGAGACTCATCGACTAAATCAAGCACCTCAACTCTTTTTACAGAGTTCACTTTACCCCATTCACAAATGTTTTTGGGAGGTATTTTTTTGTTGTTATGCATAGGTTGGTTTTCTCATGGTTTACTGCCTTGTGCCGTGAAAGTACCTACCCTGCCAGAGTTGCACCCCGGCTTACCCCCCTCTAAGCCCCTTTCGGGTAAAAGCCTTCATTGTGTGTGTTGTCTTTTATGGTTCTTTGTCTTCTCTCTGGAAAAAGAGGAGGGATGCACTACAACCGACATTCAAATGCATGTGGTCATGTGGCCAACAGTGCAGGACAAACAGCACAGGGTGTAAACCTTGGCACTGAAAAGGAAGTGTGTGCGTGTGCATGTGTATGTGTGTGTTTGTTTGCTCTTGTACATGTGAGTTTGTGTGTGTGTTAGTGTGTCTGTGTTAACCTCCACTTTTTGTGTACAAAACATTGGGAACACCTGCTCTTTCCATGACAAAGACTGACCAGGTGAATCCAGGTGAAAGCTATGATCCCTTATTGATGTCACTTTTTAAATCCACTTCAATCAGTGTAGATGAAGGGGAGACAGTTAAAGAAGGATTTTTAAGCCTTGAGACAGTTGAGACATGGATTGTGTATGTGTGCCATACAGAGGGTGAATGGGCACAACAAAATATTTAAGTGCCTTTGAACAGGGTATGGTAGTAGGTGCCAGGCGCACCGGTGTATCAAGAACTACAACGCTGATGGGTTTTTCACGCTCAACAGTTTCCCGTTTGTATTAAGAATGGTCCACCACCCGAAGGACATCCAGCCAACTTGACACAACTGTGGGAAGCATTGGAGTCAACATTGGCCAGCATCTCTGTGGAAGACTTCCGGCACCTTGTAGAGTCCATGCCCCAACGAATTGAGGCTGTTCTGAGGGCAAAAGGGGGTTCAACTCAATATTAGAAAGGTGTTCCTAATGGTTTGTCCACTCAGTGTATAGCTCACATTTTAAACATAATTTTTTCACTCCTCTCCTATAGCCAGTCGCCTGTTATAACTTACCTTCTTTCCTTCACTAAGAAGGGAATCTAAGTTTCTTCTTTCTCCTGTTTCAAATCCTCCCCGTCCTCGCCATTATCAGAAGTCATGTCATGCAGAAATGTAAAAATAGGCAAGGTAATCACACTTTGTGCTGCTGCTTTTGTCGTCAGCGCGTGATGGAAACGGGTCTAAATATGAGATTAAAAGCTGCCGGTGACTGACGCTATTAGCCAGATATGCCGTAAACTTGACTATCTCCTATAGCGGATTAGCTCAAATTATGCAGGTAGGGAGAGACAGCCTTGATTCCTTCCTCGCCTGTTCATATGTGGGCATTTGAGGCACTCTAAGTTGACAGTGTCTGTCTCTGCTTAGTTCACTGAGACAGGTCGTGTGACAGCAGATGCCTGGCACACTGCTTGAAAAGTGTGTGTGGTGTGTGTGTGTGTGTGTGAGTGAAAGAGAGAGTTATTAAATGACAGAAATCATGTGTGTTTCAAAGTGATTGTGTGTGATTGACTGTTTGTTTCTAGATAACTGCCAAGGAGTGACCAGTTTGAACCTCTGTATCTTTCTGTTGGTGATATTGTTAACTTGTGTAAATCTTATATGATGGGCAATAAGGAAATAAATACAGACTGATGTTGTTATCAAGTTTTCCTGTGAGTCAGTTCAGGTGAAGTCAGTTTGCAATGGTTTCTGTCCAAAATGGCACCCTATTCCCTATAAAGTAGTGTACTATGTAGGGAATATAGTGCCATTTGGGACACATACTTGGATAAGGTAGAACTGGAAGAGATAGAGCAGGTGCTGAATTTGCATTAGCAGGGTCATGTTCATTAGAGCACTCAACAGACATTGTTTTGCAACAGAAAGTGAAAATGAGCGTTTCTTATTGAAAAGTCAAGGTAGTCCCTCCCTGTTTCAGTCCGTTTGCTTCCATTTGATGCTTTATGAACAAGACCCAGGTGCTGAATTTGAATATTACAATGCAGTTACAGTGGGATTCAAACGGTACGATTGCTCTATTACCTGTATCCTCCCCTTTCTTTAAAAACCGAACAACACCACCAAGTTGAGCGATTAAATTGAGGTCCACCATATTTACCTAATGATTATAATCTCTGGTTTAAAGAGTTTCTCAGGTGCTTTTGTATACTTATAAGCCAGTAGTTCTGAAAGTAGTGCTCACGAGCCAAAAGTGTTCCCCGAAAATGGTCTACTATGTGCAGATATGTGCACCACGTCATTGCTCTCTCTCTCGCTCTGCTGTGTGTGCATCTTGCTAGCTGTCACCCAAAGGGCGAGGGGCTGAAGCTCATTGGCTGGAACTGAAATTGCTAGGGGGCTGGTCCACATGGGGGAAAATGAAGGGGAAATGGCCATGTACAACATCCAGTAAACAGTCACTTTCAAACTAGGGATTTCGTGGCTAATTGAGGTAAGACTGTAATTCTGCTCATAGATTATGCATGTAGTGTATGAACTACACATTGAGAGATCCAGCCCAAAGCAGGAGGTTTAAAAAATATTTGCTACTCGCCAATGTCTTTAAGTGTTTGTACTTTCAAGTTAATACACCCCAGTCAGAGAGGGATTTTCTTATCCAATATCCACTCCTCTGGAATGTTTGAGCTCCAACGTGCAAATAGAGCCTGTTTTGAACTCCCTACTCCCATCTCCAATGCAGAGCAGAGTGATTTGCGATGGTGACATGTCCTTTAATGTTATGTAGTAAAAGTTGGAGGGGATTTATCAGCGAGACCCCTGTTTCCCTCGCGCTGAACGCTCTCCTGGGGTCACATGATGGCAGGTAGTTACAGCCTCGCCGCAGTTATTTACCGTCACCAGACTTTTGATTTATGGCCTGCATCCCCCCTCCTCTCTTTCTCTCTCTCTCTCTCTCTCTCTCTCTCTCTCTCTCTCTCTCTCTCTCTCTCTCTCTCTCTCTCTCTCTCTCTCTCTCTCTCTCTCTCTCTCTCTCTCTCTCTCTCTCTCTCTCCTACTCATCACACTCCTCTTCAGTCTTCACTTCCTCTTGTAATAATTGCAGTTTGTGATGTACACATGACATGAAATTGTTGGGTCAGTCCAACGCGCAGCGGTAGGTGTGGAGTAGAGGTTAGAGCGAGTTACTCAGTAATAAGGTCTTTGGCTCAGTAGTGCTCAGTGTGACACGGTTACACAGTAGGTTTATGGCTGGGACTGTGGGCTCTTATTGTGTTATTCTTCCCCCCACTGCACATATGTTTCCCCATGAACGACAGTAGGCCTACATGTCCAACCCTGTCACTATGTTGATGGATTACATCTCTCAAACAGAGACAGAAAGAGAGGGAGGGCGAGAAAGAGATAGAGAGAGATTGAGCAATGGGGGGAGAGAAAGAGAGAGAGAAAGGAAGTGGACGGGTGGTGTAGATGTAGTGAAGGACATGGCAGCTTAACGCCGGCCAAAAAGACTGTGCTGAACACCTGCTCCTGTCTCCAACGCCCCTTCAACTTCCCCATTACCTGTCAATCTATCACATGCAGAACCAGATCAAATATCTGGAACAGGGAGGAAATGGAGGGAGTAGAGGGAGGGAGGAGAGGGAGGGAGGAGTGGAGGCAGAGGGAGAGAGGAAGAGAGGGAGGGAGTGGAGAGGGAGGGAGGAGTGAAGAAGGAGGGAGAGAGGAAGAGAGGTAGGGAGAGGAGAGGAGTGGAGAGGGAGGGAGGGAGGAGTGAAGGAGGGAGAGAGGGAGGGAGAGGAGTGGAGAGGGAGGGAGGAGTGAAGGAGGAGGGAGAGAGGAGGGACAGTTTGAAAGACTAGTAGAAATAGGCTGAACCTTTGCTAGTGAGTAAACTGTGCTTTGGACAGTTCTACATGAAACCTTTAGTTTGTTTAAACTTATTTTGGACTTTTTGTCACCATTTCTCCTCAATCCCATTGTGTGCACCCCTTCCCCTCTGGCTTTTGGACCGGTCTGCTCTCCCCTGCCTGCTCAATGTTTTGGGCTACTCTGTCTGGCCTTTGATTGGCGCCTCTGTGTATAGAGGTGAATCTCTGACAGACAAGCGCCTCTGCAGGGAGGCGGGGAATGGGGTGTCGGATTACATCGACAAGGCTGCTGCCTCTGTGTTCCTGCCTGTGCGTGTGTGTTCCTGTGTTTTTGTGTGTGTGTGTTTGAGTCAAGGGTAGGAGAGTGGGGGGATCTGAGCTCATCAAGGTGCATTAGTGCATGCATCACCAATTCCACCCCTCTTTTATTTTTGATCCTTTTCTCTCTCGCTCTCTCCACTGCTCAAACTCTCTCTCTCTCGCACTCTATTTTTCTTTTTCTCTTTCTCTGTATTTGTGTCCCTCTTCCTCTCTCTCTTTCTCTCGCGCCCTCTATTTTGCTCTCTCCCTTCTGTATTTTTCTCTCTCTCTTACTCTGTCTCTCTCTCTCTCTCTCTCTCTCTCTCTCTCTCTCTCTCTCTCTCTCCCTGCTCTCCCCCTTAGTGTCTGAGCTCTTGTGATTTACGGTAATTATCCATCGTTGGGGTCATCTATCAGGCTCGCCGTTGCTAGGCGATGGAGACAGCTGTGGCTGGCTGGGCCGTTTTCTGGGCTGCACTGTTGTCTTGTGGAGGGGATGGGGGTGGAGGACAGGGGGAGGGGGCTTGCTCAGGTGAAGTTGGGCTGGCTCGATTGTCAGGCCTGGGCTGGGCCTGACACAGAGATTTAAAGTCACAGGTGCCGTTATACCGCACACGCGCGCGCGAGAGAGAGAGAGAGGGGGAAGGAAGGAAGGAGAGAGGAAGGGGTATAGATGTTGAAAGGGGGCAGGTGGAATTCGAGGGAAGTGTTTGAGGGGTAGGGAGGGATGTGGGGCGGCAGCTTAAAAGGCACAGGTGACTTGTGTGCCAGTGTGCGTGAGAGTGTGTGTGTGTGTGGGGGGGGCATTTAAAAAAGGGATTTATGACGGCAGATGGACATTTGATTTGAACTTGGGGCCTTGCAAAAGCGCGGATGTTTTAGGGGCCGTGAAAATTAGGGTGGAGGGAGACAGAAAGGATTTTATAACTGTTGGCAGGTGTGCCTTGGAGCCTTATGGCTGTTTGGGCCTGTGAGTTGTGTTTCTTAGCCCTCATAGACTGGGTTAACTGTGACTGGACCGTTGAACTTTTCACAAAGTGGTAACTACATTATGACGTTGTTATTAGTTTGACACATAGATGGGGTCACTTTACCAAAACAGCACACACACACACACACAACCCTACCCTCTCCACCCCTCCCTTTACCCAGAACTAATTACAAGCGTTTAGTGTTTGTCATTATGTTGTGGGGTGGAAGATTAAGAACACCTCTCTGTTAATTTGTAATCAACTGTTTGTTAATTAGCTAACCTGTTGTAAGTAGCCTTAAGGGCCCTTGTGTAATTAGCTAAGCTGCTGGAAGCGGCGAGTGTGTGTTGACATTGACCTGACGCGTCCACTCGACCGTCCCAGCCACTGTCATGTCTGTCCCCCTGTCGTCCATTGTCACGGTCACCCTGGACAAGGAGGTGGCCTCCAATCAATGATTATACCCTCAGCCATTGTGTTTGTTCAGGAAACACACACACATAATGCACACACTGGCTTGTAATACACACACACACACACACACACACACCAGGCATGTACGGGCACACACACACACACACACACACACACACACACACACACACACACACACACATACACACTCTTTTGAACATTACATTTTCATATAAAACATATAAAACAACATCCCACCTAAATGAACAGCATCTGTGTTGGAGCAGTTTTTAACTCCTCACTTCAAAGGCACTTGTTTACTCTCCTGCCTCCCGTCATTGTCTCTGGTAATTAAACGGACGCGTTGAAATTTATGGTTTAATTATACAGAGCTTGTTATGCAGAGGAGACGACGGGGATGAGCTGATATGCCCAATAAAAATAAATACATTCCATATTGTTTTATTGAACCTCTGTGTGCGTGCATCGCTTTAGTTCAGCTGCTCAGGTCAGACTGTTTGTTTGTGTGTGTGTTTGAGTGTGTGTGTGTGTGTTTGAATGTGTGTGTGTGTGTGTTTACTATACGTGCATGTGAACACACACATGTTTTGGCCCTCTCCTAACAAGCTAGTAACATGCTCAGTGTGTGTGGGTGAGAATGAAAATAGAAAAGTGAGATGAATTGCGATCGATCCGTGCTGGTTCACTCTATTGATCCCGTGGCACATTCCAACCCAGCTGTACTCCGCCAAGTGCATTCACTCAACTCTTCCTCTCAAAACATCCCCTCGTTTTTACATCCCCCTCTTTACAGTCAGGCAGGAGAACCAACAAACATCTTGCTAAATAAATATGTGGGTGTGTGTGTGGGTTAGTGTACAAGAATGCATGGTGCAGAAATTATGTCTGTGTGTGTGTGTGTGTGTGTGTGTGTGTGTGTGGTGCTTCTGTTTTATTTATAGAGCCAGGTCTATTAATACCCAACTCAAAGATCAGTTCAGAGAAACAAGCCAAGAACACACACACACACCTCTTGTATCTACACACACATACTGTACATGTACACCTCACACCTCCCCTTCCTCTCTTTCAATATGTCTAAACCTATACACAGAACAGTGCTACCTGTCTGCCAGGTAGTAGTTTTTTTCTCTATGTCCTATAGATTTGTCATGTAAGAGCTGTTACGGCACAACACTGCAGTGTCCAGTGTGTGCATTTCCCATCATAATCTCACATTTTCATCTCAAGAATAATAATTGTATTTTGTGCTGTAGTGAAGTCACTAAGATATGGTACTACTGTATAAACACAGAAGGGAATAGAACAATCCGGAAGAAATTATTTTGACATGACTTCATCGCCTCACTCTTCACCCTTGGCTAACACTTAAGCTAACAAAAATATTAAAGGTTATGAGGCCACATTACAGTAACTGTAACTATGCCTTGCGAGTTGTGTATACATCAGCTGTCAACCCCCCACCAACCTTGTGGGGACACACAATTGATTCCCGTTCAAAATCCTATTTTCACTAACCCCTAACCTTAACCCTAACCTTAACCTTAACCTCAAAATCCTAAACCTAACCCTAACTCCTAAACCTTTAACCCCTAACCCTAATTCTAACAACTTAGATGCGGAAGACATATTTCAGTTGAATGCATTCAGTTGTGCAACTGACTAGGTATCCCCTTTCCCTAACCCTAACACTAATTCTAACCCAACCCTAAATCCCTTAGAAATATACTTTTTTCATGTGGGGACTGGCAAAATGTCCCCAGTTGGTCAAATGTAGGTTTGTTTACTGTTCTTGTGGGGACTTCTGTTCCCCACAAGTATAGTTAAACATGTCCACACACACACACACGCTCCGGCTCTGTCTACAGGAATAGTGTGTGTGGCCACCGCTCCACTCTGCTCCGGCCGGAAGTTTTCTCAAATGAGTGGAGATAAATTGGTACGGTGAGCTGGAATGGCGCAGCAGTTATTTAAGGCTCTGTAGGTGCTTGGCCATATGTTCTATTCTTCCACTCGGGAGGGGCTGACGTCAGCGGTTGGACCAGTGTGGAGGAGGACAAGAGAGACAGAGAAGCGCGGGAGGGAGGATAGGGGAGGAAGAGGGAAGGAGGAGGAGGAGGTGGTGGAAAGAGGTGGGGGTAGCAGTGGAGGGGATTTATTTTAGGAGAACCTATATCACTCACATCTCCAGACTAGATGTTAGGACTTAGGAAGACGATGCAAGGGAAACAAATCATGTATTGCAGAAATTGATAGTTATCCTATAGCTTTTGATTTCCATATATTTTACAAATACTTTTTTACCTTTAAGTTTTAGGTAAGATGGTCCCTCCAGTGGTGCTAAACTCCAGACACTTACAGTAGATATCCATTATTTCTTACACATCTACATGTAGCCTTCTCTATACGGTCCTGTATACAACTAACTGTGTCATGTAGGGTGGGGAGTGGAGGGTGCCAGGCCCAGATGCCTGCCTGCTGTTGTGTACCTTTGTGCCTACACTCTTAGAAAAAAAGGTGCTATCTAGAACCTAAATGGGTTCTTCAGCTGTCCCCATAGGAGAACCCTTTGAAGAACCTTTTTGTTCCAGGAAGAACCATTTTGGTTCCATGTAGAACCCTATTGGGTTCCATGTAGAACCCTTTCCCCAGAGGATGCTACATGGAACCCAAAATAGTTCTACCTGGAACCAAAAAGAGTTATCCTATGGGGACTGCCAAAGAACCCTTTTGGAACCCTTTTTTTCTAAGAGTGTACTGTCAGGGGAGGGAGGGGAGGGCCTCGGTGAGCAGACTGACATGCAGGCAGGCCACTGCTCTCTCACGTTAGCCGCTCCAGAGGAATCCACAACCCAGCATGCTCTGTCTGCTCTCCCTCTCTCTGACACGGCGGGCCGGCAGCAGACATTACCATAATTGGGTTTTCTACATGACGGGACAGAATAAATAATAATGTCATTTTATTTACAACCCCCTCGTCCCGGTCCGAGGAGCTATCACCCCCACCCCTCCTCCTCATCCCCTTCACATCACCCCCACCTCCCCCCTCCTCCTCTTCTATCTCATCCCTCTCTCTCTCTGGCTGGCGCGAGTCGTCTCGTCGGGCTGCCACGCCGCGCAGGTCAAGCGATGGCTTTTTGATCAGCTCCTGTCCAAAGCCATCAGGGCTGAGAGGACTGTAATGGAGGAGCGGGGTGACAAACAGAATGTAGGGGAAGGAATAAGACTGCCAGTTTCCCATTAGAGCATGGGCTAAATGGCCCCTGGCCCCCACCTCCCTCCCAGCTCCCCATACCCCCACTAGCCCACTCCAACACCAGCCTAAATCATATGAGTGAAGGGGGCCGGGATTGGACATTAGTGGCGCAAATGACTGCGGTGATTGCACCCCTCTTCCCAAAATCACATCAGATAAATAGTGAAATGTGTGTAAGTAAATAGGAGGGGTGTTGGGGACGGGAGATGGGGTCGGATGGCGGAGTAACTGACTGGTCTCGTCCCCCGTTCTCTCCCTCCCTCTCGCTCCCTCTCTCGTTTCATCGCCTTTCTGCTTTTCTTATCTGTTTTGTTTGGGTTTGACAGCGGCCAAATGGTGAGGCACCGCCGGCCTGACAGAGAGTTTTATTGATTTAACAACTAGCAGATTTCGGCAAAGACAACTAAAACACAAAATGGAAGGGCCAGACCGAGATGCCAAAGTTTGAGGAGAAATTATATGACGCTGAGCCTACTCTGCTAAAACTCTGATATGCATGTGATTACATTTAATTTGTTATCATTCCCCAAATCAAATTAAACCGAATAGTGTGTGTCACCTCCAGCCTTAACATTATTTTGAGACAGCACAGAGTGAAAATGAACACAGTCATCCTAGACTCATTAATCATAACACTGTCTAAACCCCTGTGTCTCTGTCTGTCTGTCTCTCTGTCTGTCTGTCCACCCTCCAACAAGACTACACACATCTGGAAACTCCCTAATGTGAGACGAAACTAGGGTTGACTTTGTTTGGTAACAGTTAAAGCTTCCCTGTTACAAGTCCACAGACATGCAGTTGCCATGTTACTGATAGTGCTATTGATACTGTAGTTTCGTTGCGCATAATATAGATGAACTATCCACTAACCACTTTCTTCAAAACAATGTAGATCTTCCGTGGTGTTGATGATGTTTAGTGTGTGTGTGTGGGGGGTGCCTAGAAATGGCGTGGCGTTTAGTGTGTGTGTTGCGGTGACATGGTGTGGCTTGATCCCGGCCGTTTGTGACAGCACAGGCCTCGGACACATCCTGGCCGCGCCACCACCTGTCCCCTTGATGGCGAGGCGTCCCGCAGCAGAAGTGACAGGCGCCTTTACGCCCGTGCAGATGGCCCCGCTCACAGCCATCACCCGCTCGGCAAGCTAAACCACCGGGGACGGCACGCCAAACTCCTCCCCTTGCTCCCGTCTCTCCTCATATGTGTGTCTAGGTCTAGGACACATTGAGGAGGCGTGATTCGGTCACCAGTCAGATTTTGAGTAGTTGTGTTTGATCGGCTTTCATGAATGGCTGAACTGATAAAGCTGTTCTATTTATGTTTAGTTTTTAACATTTGTTGGCGTTGTCATCTGCTTGCGATTTAATCACTGTGTCAAAATACGGTATGTAGATTTTATCGTTTTGTAATTCTCTACCTAGGCCTAATTTTTAGATGGGTTTCATCATAAGATCCCATATTCATGGTTTCTGAAGCCTTCCACTTTCCAACCTGTGATTCTACAGATGTTTTATGCCGTTCTTTTGTCTGCAGGTTTTGATTTCCCTCTCTTTGTTGTTTCCATGACAACATGAGGGGATAAGCATTGATTGACAGCTATCGTAAAAGGGTTTCCTTCACGTCTTGTCGTTCACCATTCCCTGCCCCCTCCCCGCCTCGGCCTGTATTTTGTCATTCACTCACAGATATTTTTCTTCCGTTCCATTCTCCCTTTCATTCCGTAGATTTGTGGAGCTGCCAAAATGCCGTTTTTGGCACCGATGATGTGGACATAGTTATTCACAAGGGTAATTCACATGGGTTCACTGGAACCAATCAGAGGCTAGTGATGACTGAATAGCCATTTTACTGTATGATTTCATAGTCCTCTTTCTTTTCAAGCACAGGTTGGCCGTTGGTGAGGGGAAGGCTGGCATAATAACGGGGAAACGTCTTACAGTTAGAGTTTGTACAGTATATAGCTAATGCTAATCTGCTGTTTTAGGGATTTTCTGAGTTTTAGGAACTGTCTCAGCTTCTGTCTGTCAGTGGGATTGAAACACAGCCAGGTTCTCCTGTGCTGCGCTCGTTTCCCTCCAAATCCTGTCAGGAATCAAGAGAATGAGGAGAATACAGTTTGTGGCTCGTTTTGGAGAGAATGGCATATCAGTTACAGACAAAAAATACAAACCTATAGACAACGTTAGGGCCTTTTATGTCGAAAGCTACCGTGTTAAAACAAACATGTATGAGAACATGCGAATGGCATACACCAATGCGGGCACACACACACAAACACACACGCACGTGCGCACACACACACACACTTCCGTATGCAGCTGCTCGCCTTTTTTCCCTCCCATCTCCTCTCAGGCAGCAGTAAATGGTGCCAGTGTACATATATCAGGTATTATGTCCACTTAGATTATGATATGACAGGTTAGCGTGCTGTTTGAAGCTGACAGCACATCTGTTTCATCAGGAGAGACTGATACTGGCATCTAGGACACACATCTCACCATGGAGGAAGGAGATAAAGGGAGAACTGAGGGGGCCGTCTTTTCTGTCTCCCTCCCTTGCTTCGTCTCTCTCTCCCTCCCTCCACCTCTTTTTACTCTCTCTTTCTCTCCCCACACCTCTCCCTGGCTCTCTTGCTCGCCAGCTCTCCCCTGCTTCCTGTCTCTCCTATGTTCTACTTGCTCGCAGACACACTCACAATATTTCCCTTACTCTTTCCCTTACTCTTTCTCCCTTGCTCTCTCTCTCTCGTACCTGTTACATTATGTTTAAATTTTTTCTCCACTTGGTCTATCCTGTGCATTCTTTAATTTAATCCGCTGTGTTTTTTATGATAAGTTGTTTACACACTGTATGTGTCAAGGACAATAATACAGAACACCATGTATTGTATGACCCATATCCACTTCCACCTCTCAATAAGCTGTCAAACATAACAGAGACAGTCAAGAGGAGTGTCACTCCCCTATTTGACATTGTAGAGATGACTTGACAGTTCTAGTTTTTATTACTGTCTGGTATTTAATATAAGTGTATTTATTAACTCAGTGAGAGTGGCCTTTGGTACATGAGTGTGGGTGAAGGAGATGCTGCAACATCCCAGAATGAGTGTTTTGTTTCCCTCCCTCCTGATCGGTTGCGTAAGCTCACCATGTGAATTACTAAATAAAATGAAGTTCACTGTGTGTGTGTAAATGATTGGGTGTAGAGATAAGCCATGGGGGAGAAGGAGAGGAGGAGAGTCAAGCAGCTGGCTAACAAGGCCAAGCAGTTAGTGATATCCTAGGGAAACAGGAGGCATGGACAATGAAATAGGGAGTAAAGAAGGAAAATGTCAGGATTTATGTGTCTTTTTTTCTCTAGGAAACTAGATTTTTTCTAGACACTCAAAGACGCACGCACGCACACAGATAAAAGCCCATATTTCCTGCCACAGATTATTCATCACAATGTTTTGTCAGTGGTCCTGTTAGTGCATTGTAAATCTTTTATTTCACTTTGCTGACCTCCTTTTTCCCTTTTCTCTATCTCTCTCTCTTCCAGCTTACTCACCAGAGGACGAGTTTAAGGCAGGAGCAGTCGATGAGGAACACCTGCAGGATGACGGGCTGTCACTGAATGGGGAGGACACTGCGTACCTTTGCAACGAGGAAGAGGATGGAGGCCAGCCGCCCAGCTACCGGGCCTCTCCGCTCAGCAACGGCACCAACCCAGACGCTGGTTACGGTTCCCCGCTCAGCGATGCCAGCGACCGGCTCACAGACTTCAAGAGCACCTCCTCCAGGGATGGCCATGAGAGGGAGGAAGCCCCCCTCCCCTCTGGCCCGAACAATGGCCTCTCCCTGAGGGACAGCCTGGCTCAGATGAAAGCTGTCTATGCAAACCTGATCTCAGATGCCTCCTGGTCCAGCATTGCCATGGACATCATGAAAGCCACGCCGGCTACTGCTGGCGCCATCCCCACCGCCACCAGCCCCACCACTACCACCACACACAACAACAACCACAGTGAGAACAGCAACGTTAGCAGCCACCACCACAATGGGAGAAGAAGTACCGCCACCGCCAACCACCACACAAGCAGTGGCAGTGGCAGCTCTAATGGCACCGCAGCTACCTCCATCAGTAGCAACAGTGGCACCAGCAGTGGCGGTGGTGGCAGCTGTGGTGGTGGTGCTAGTAACGGTGGGGCTGTGGCCTATGACTGGCACCAGGCAGCCTTGGCTAAGACCCTCCAGCATACCCCTTACCAACTGCTGCCTGAGCCCAGCCTGTTCAGCACGGTGCAGCTCTACCGCCAGAACAACAAGCTCTATGGCTCAGTCTTCACCGGCGCCAGCAAGTTCCGCTGCAAAGACTGCAGCGGCGCCTACGACACGCTGGTGGGGCTCACGGTCCACATGAACGAGTCGGGCCACTACCGCGACGACAACAAGGACAGGGAGGAAGAGAGGGGCAAGCGCTGGTCCAAGCCCCGCAAGCGCTCCCTGATGGAGATGGAGGGCAAAGAGGACGCTCAGAAGGTGCTCAAGTGCATGTACTGCGGCCACTCCTTTGAGTCTCTGCAGGACCTGAGCGTCCACATGATCAAGACCAAGCATTACCAGAAAGTGCCTCTCAAAGAACCGGTGCCAGCCCTGGCCACTAAACTGATGCCCTCTGCCAAAAAACGAGCCCTCCAGGACGCCCTGGTATCCCCATGCTCCCCAGACACTGTCCATGGTAGCGGTGGCCACATGCCCCAAGTGGACGTTGGGAAAGACCCCAAGTCCACGACAAACCCCTATGTCACACCCAACAACCGCTACGGCTATCAGAACGGTGCCAGCTACACTTGGCAGTTCGAGGCTCGCAAGGCCCAGATACTGAAGTGCATGGAGTGCGGGAGCTCCCACGATACACTGCAGCAGCTGACTGCCCACATGATGGTCACGGGCCACTTCCTCAAGGTCACTAACTCCGCCTCAAAAAAGGGCAAGCAGCTAGTGTTTGACCCAGTGGTGGAGGAGAAGATCCAATCCATCCCTCTGCCACCCACCACCACCAGGCTTCCCGTCCCCAGTGTCAAATCTCAGCTTATCTCCCCTGCACTCTCCTGCGGCTCTGATGAAAAGAGAGAACCGGAAAACGAGAGGATGGAGGCGAGCGAACCCAGGGAGAAAAAGATCAAAGAGGAGATGGAAGAGCCAGGTGAGAAGACTGAGGTGAACGCTGGGTCGTATAAGTATCTGACAGAGGAGGACCTGGAGGAGGCTCCTAAAGGAGGTTTGGACATCCTCAAGTCCCTGGAGAACACTGTGTCCAGTGCCATCAGCAAGGCCCAGACGGGCACACCTCAGTGGGGTGGTGGCTACCCCAGCATTCATGCTGCTTACCAGCTCCAGGGCCACATGAAGCATGCAGCACTGCACTCCTCGGTCCAGAGCGTGCAGATCCAGCCGGTGTTCAACAGCGGGCTCCGCGGCCTGGTGACTCAGGACTCAGGCTCAGTGATCCACTCCCCCAGGAGCCCTGCATCTCCGCCCTCTCTCAGGAGCAACGTTACTGCCATGGAAGAGCTGGTGGAGAAGGTCACAGGGAAAGCTGTTGCTGCTGCTGTGAAGAAAGAGAAAGAGGAGAAGATGGTCAGCTTGGACCGCCACAGGCATCCATCCTCCGTCAAGTCGCCATCTCCTATACTGAAAGAGCAGAGGGACCACCACTTAGCGCCCAATGACCTCACCGTCAGGGAAGCCCCTCGTGAGGAACAGCAGCCCTGGAAATGTGGAGTCGGAGCTGGTTTGCAAGAAGGAGCCCAAAGAGAGCCTGGTAGACAACCACCACAGCCATTCAAAGAACGGCCCAGAGACTCGCCAGTCACCCATTAACGGCACCAACAGCATGGGCATCATCACCGATCACTCACCAGAGATGCCTTTCATCAACCCCCTCAGCGCACTTCAGTCAATCATGAACACCCACCTGGGCAAGGCCTCCAAGCCCGTCAGCCCCGCGGGCGACCCGCTGGCCATGCTCTACAAGATCAGCAACAGCATGATGGAGAAACCGGCCTTCAACCAGACTCAGGCCAAGCAAGCCGAGCCCATCAATCGCTACTACCAGTACGAAAGCAACGACCAGCCTATGGACCTGAGGAAGTCCAAAAACAGCAACAGCAACAACAACAGCAACAGCAGCAGCAGCACTGTCATCAACAGCAACAGCAGCATAAATGGTAACAAACCCATCACATCCAGCCTGTCTCTGTCTGACATTTCTTCTCCTCTGAGAGAGAATGCTTTGATGGACATCTCAGACATGGTGAAGAACCTAACAGGCAGGCTGACGCCCAAGTCCTCCACCCCGTCATCCATCTCAGAGAAGTCGGACGCAGATGGCAGTGCGTTCGAGGATGCTCTGGAGGACCTCTCCCCGGTCCAGAAGAGGAAAGGGCGGCAGTCCAACTGGAATCCCCAGCACCTCCTCATCCTCCAGGCTCAGTTCTGCTCTAGCCTGCGGGAGTCCCCGGAGGGCCGCTACGCCATGACGGACCTCGGCCCCCAAGAGCGGGTCCACATCTGCAAGTTCACGGGCCTCTCAATGACCACCATCTCTCACTGGCTGGCCAACGTCAAGTACCAGCTCCGGCGGACTGGCGGGACCAAGTTCCTGAAGAACATGGACTCCTGCCAGCCTGTGTTCCTCTGCGGTGACTGTGCCTCCCAGTTCAGGACTGCGTCCGCCTACATCGGCCACCTGGAGTCTCACCTGGGCTTCAGCTTGAAGGACCTGTCCAAGCTGTCCAATGAGCACCTACGGGAGCAGCAGGCTGCCTCCAAGGTGATCACAGACAAAATGACTTTTGGCAGCACCCTGGCATCCCTGACCGCGCCAGACGACGACACTGGTTCAGTTTACCAGTGCAGGCTTTGCAATCGGACATTCGTCAGCAAGCACGCGGTCAAACTGCACCTCAGCAAGACCCACGGCAAGTCACCAGAGGATCACCTGGTGTTCGTCACTGCTCTTGAGAAGCTGGAGAAGTAGTAGAGGGGACTGGAGCTGAGGGAAGAGACAGATAAACAGACAGAAAGACGGCTGTGTAACTGACCAGAATTTCATTGCACTAAAATAACATTGTTCACAGTTACTGCACTGGGCCGAACTGAGCCGCCAGAAATCAGTCTTATTTTTTGTTGTGATACTGCCTGACTGGACCATGTCTTTTTATTTTTGTTATTTTTTTGGCCAAGCTTTTTTAACACTTATTTTGTAATGTATTTATATGCTATTTGTCTGATCTGTGCATGTATTTTAGTGAACCAAGGTTAAACACAAGTTTTCTTTTATATTTTCATGACAGAAAAAACTACTACTGTTTCAATGGTGACTAAAGTGGTGACCGGAAAATGAATTAGGGGGAAAAGAAAACTGTATAATACTTGATATGAAGAAGGTGAAAATTCATTGTACACACCAAAAGAATGGAAGAACCCCTTGAAAGACTGAAGTAGCACCTTTATAGACGTTTAACATTTTATTTGTAAAGAGAACATGTTTTAAGATATTCTGCATTTGTCAAAATCTGTTTAATTTGAAAGATAAATTATTTTCTTCTCTCGGTTCTTGTCACACTGCAACATATTTGATAATGAATGGCCTGCTCAGAAATCTGTCAGTGTATTACAAAAATAAACAGATCATGTAAACATTCGGAGGAATTGAAATGCTGCTTCCGGTTACATATCAATCAGTGAAAATGAATGGCCGTACAGTATGCAAGTTTGCTCCCCAAAATTTTTTTTTTTATGTGAAGTATCACTTATAGTAATTTTCCAATTGTATGGTTTGTTACAAGTTCCTCTTTTTAAATTTTGCCGCTTTGAATTCAACCATAAAAAGAACTGTCCTTTACATGTAAATGACTCGCAGTGAAATGTCAAGCTCCATAAGGGATATCTTGCCATTTGCAACAGCTCAACATTCTTTGTACTTAAAGGTGTGTGCATTCTTTAACTTTTATATCATCATTTTATATAAAAAATAATAATAATAATTACAAAAAAAATGTGTATATAGATATATACTGTAGATCCACAAAAATGTCATTTTTTATGAAATATGAATTTAGCTTCTTTGGCTTGGTTTACAGAAATGATTTTAATTATACTTGCATCCAATTTGATGCATGATATGGTGTGAAAAAAGAATTAAGCGATGCACAATGACTATACATTTCAATGTTTTATCAATGATATTGTAAAAAAAAATATTTCTAGCACCGATTAGTTTGTTTCATTTTTTTTTTCTCAATTGTAAAATAAATCTCAAAGCAGTTCTTGTTAACATTCATGCATTTGTGATTGTGTGTTCTTTTTGCGTGTAAGTACATAGACACAGTGAAAAGACTGGAGCTACCTTCGATAGTTCTCTGTGGTTACTATTTTCTGGTGAAGAAAATAAATAACACACTTATAGGTGCTCAGATGAAATACTGTAACTACATACTCACCTTGCACAACGTTCTGTGTTTACAAGGTTATATAAGGTGCAACATTATATTATAACATATCACATAAAATGATATATTACGTGTACAGTACACACAAAATAACATTAGCTTTCTTTCTTCATTGATACACATTAAAATGTCTAAAAAAACGATAAAAGTCTATAAAAAAAAACGAGTGTCATACCACGGACTGATGACTGAGCATCATCATATAATGATGATGATGATGGTGATGATAAGCCGTAAGGGTGTTTATTGTGCTGTGAGCCCCATGCTAGGCGTGTGACTGGCCTTTGGAGTGCCTGCACTGAAAGAATCAGTGTTGTCTTCATGATGGGAATGAATGTGCTTGTGCCTGTCTTCCGGGAAATGAGTCAGATGGGTGTCTGTTCCATTTGATTCAGACTGCTGACTGTCGACACTGAGCAACTCAATAAATAACACAATTAAGATGTTACGCAATGCGTATTTTGGACTGAAACTATACTATTGTATGAGTTTCTCTTGATAATGTCACACAGCCAACTCTTACAAGAGTTAATGCAATAGATCAGGGACAGAAAGATTAATCATAGTATCAACCCACTGGGCACACAGTGGTTGAATCAACGTTGTTTCCATGTAATTTAAATGAAATTACGTTGAACCAACGTGGAATAGATGTTTAATTGACATCTGTGCCCAGTGGGAAGTGACCTTTGTTTGAGCTTTGCTGTAGTTTAACAGTCTCCTCTAGCAGCTGTAGAGAAACGGCACCATCAAGAATTTGATCTCATCTCTCCCTCAGGTCTCAGATTTCAGACTGGGTACTAACTAGACTGTATCAGCAGAGGGGTACAACAGTATTATGACTTACATTCCTCATTCTCAAAACGTGTTGTATTGGCAGAGTGTGCTCTGCCTATCACTGTCACACGCATGCACACACACACACAACACACACAAATAAGTAGAGTCTTTGTGAAAATGATGCACCTTTTTGATCCAGCTGTACCTTAGTATGTGCTACATGGATTCGGTGACAAAGGAAAACAGAGAGTGAAGATGAACCAGAATGAGGATGCAGTTTTCCTGGAAGGGGTTTTGGGGAGATGGGTTATAAAACAAACAGAGCAGATAAACAAGGAACACTTTGAAGAGATACCGTTCAATGCACACAATAAATAAAAAAGGAAAAACCTTGTAGGTTTGTCAGTTTAATACCTTACAACTAAACCTGTAATTTTGCTCTGCCGTCAGATCGCTGTCTGTTGAGCAGATAGAGACTCTCTCCCTGCTTTGTTAGAGATCAGCACGCTGTTTCCTGTGCGTATTCTATGTAAATTACATGCGATAATCGCAGCGCAGGGCACAATGCTGGTTCCCGCGGTGCAAACGGAAACCGAGGGTAGATAAACACAGTCTGGGCAGATTTGCATAGCTTTTGTGTTTTCGGCGCGCAGAAACATGCGCCCTGAGGATTCGTAGGGATTTCCTCGAGGTTTTGTATTAGTAAATGCCGACTTCCTCCCAGGGATCGGTCCATTATGTACAGGAGCAGCAGACAGAAGTGGGTGTAGAGAAGGGGCACAGACAGAATAACTAAATATTACCTGGGCTTGTAACATTATGTGGAGGTGAACATATCAACTTCTCTGCTGCTCCTACTGTAACAAAATATGAAAGAAGAACAATCGCTACAAATAAGAACCTACTGTAGCCTACAGTATAGGGAAATGTTCCCTAAATGTAAAGGTGTATGTAACATTAGTCACTCCTGAGCTCTATCAGATCTCAAGAGTTCAAATGGATGAGGAAGTGTGTGTGTTGCCATGTTTCCATATCATGTATGACTCTGCATCTGATCCCTCACAGGAGCATTAAATCCCCTTCAAGGTGTATTATAAAACTAAGCTCTGCCTCTGGGTTTGTATTCTGCACATTGCGTACACACACACGCGCACATGCACAAACACACACACGCATGCACGAAACACACAAATGCACAAACACACACACACTTACAGGCACACACGCACACACACACACACACACACCTCTATGCCTACAGTTGTATGATAAGAAAACAAGTGCCTTTTTGGTCCGTGTGTCTATGGGCTGTCTTACCGGTGAATATGTTACCGGTTACCGGCAGGCAGATAGATCAGAGTTACTCCCCCTTAAACAAAGACAAGCAGCAGCAGAGGATCCCACCACGGGCGCTTAAAGCCTTGAACTCCAACGTACTCTTTAATACCCCCTCAAAATACCACAAACCCAGCAAAACAATGCCTGACAGTATAAGCAGAACAAAACCAACACAGACAAAAGGCGACTTTGTACCACATCTGAAATGAAAACGGGGACAATCTGTTTGTCTCCTGATATGAGCAGCTATTGTCAACGTTGTATTTGGTAGTTATCGACGTGTGTTTGTGTAACTAGAAAGATGGCTAAACAATTCTGTTTCCTTTTCTCAATCCATTGCCAAATTCTATGTTGATCTGACATTTGCTTCACCTGCTTCAATTTGAATACAGCGCACCACAGAAATAGTTGTAAATTTCACTCTCTAGTTGAGTTTCCATGCAGAGCCCATGGTTTTCTGTGCTGCTGATCAGTCTTCTGTATCATTGATTCACCCTGAACACTCTCCCTGATGTTTCATGGTGTTGTAACTCAATGGAGTCCGTCATGTTGCAGTCACACTGCTTCCTTCAGCTGGATGTAATTGATATCTGCAGGTTGCCACTGAGGCGCCCTTGTAAAATGCCATATTAGTGTCAGAAATAGTGCAGTTGTTTTAGATGGCTGGCCAGGGGCCTTTTATCAAAGCAAGGTTATGTTGGCGTAGGAGGGAGATGTGACAAAGTTGTCTTTGCAGAATGATGGTGGCTGACATATGCAGCTATAACGGATGTTGGAGATAATCTTTGTCTGCCATGTCTTTAGTTATGATCTCTTAGCCTGCCTGGATGAGGACTGCAGGTGTGTACCGCCAAGCCCCTTCATCCATCACATACCCAGACAAAATGCTGAAGATGAAATGTTTCTCCATCTTGGGGATGAGGGATGTGGTTTTATTAAACATCCTCCCCTCCTCTAACATCTCTCCATACTGCCTGACTGCAGGTTACTTTCTCATAAGGGAAGTTGTTGTGTTGTTTTTTATTACAGTCTTTCTCAATCGCGTATCTATAGCAGAACAGTAAATGATCAAATGCTCAAAACATTTGATCATGTTCTTGCCTTAGACAACCTTTTGCAATACTTTAAATACAAATGTAATCAGTGAATACAAAATTCACTGTTACGTGTTTTGTTCACAGAATATTTACACATTGTTTTCATCAGAAGAGAAATGTGTGCAATTGTGTTAACTTCTGGCAATCAGCAAATACTACTGCACAGAATTCTAAATCACCCCATCAGTGTCATACAGTGGTGGTCGGTGCCGTTTATTAAGATGAGGGAGGACAATCTTTTTTTTAATGAGCATGGCCTTATTTTTTATATTACAGCGTATTGGATGACTGTCATTCATATTCCATTCACCCAGCTCAATGTAACATCGATAGGTTTAGGCTACTAGATAATACTCACATTTCCCCTATACCCATCATGAGGTCGCTACAACCTAACCTATGAATTAAAGTTTACAATGTAGGTGCACAGGTCGAGAGAAATTTGAGTAATCAAGGTGACAGACATTGACATGTTCAGTACCGCCTTGCACACTCTTGCCTGCATCTAGCTAGCTGATCTAGGGTGTAATCATTAGTCCAACAGTTGCAAACAATAGTTTCTATTGGACAAATTCAGCTACACTATATATACACAAAAGTATGTGGACACCTCTTCAAATTAGTGGATTCAGCTATTTCAGCCACACCTGTTGCTGACAGGTGTATTAAAATTGAGCACATCGCCATGCAATCTCCATAGACAAACATTGGCAGTAGAATGGCCTTACTGAAGAGCTCAGTGACTTTCAAGGTGGCACTGTCATAGGATGCTGTCACGGTTTCGGCCGAGACTGCTCCTCCTCCTGGTTCGGGCAGGCTTCGGCGTTCGCCGTCCCCGGAGTACTAGCTGCCACTGTTGAATGTTTCGTGGTGTGATTGCTTTGGTCTGTCTTGTACACCTGTTTCTGTTTGTGTTCTGATTACGTGTCCTATAAGTTCCCTGTTTTGTATAGGTTAGATTGTGTGTTGTTGTCTGCCTGTATTTCGGAGCTGCGTGTTGACGCTCTGTTTGTTTGTTTAGTGTTTACGCATGGTTTACGTATTCACTCGCCTCTGTTTGTTTCGAGGCCGTGTATTGTATTTTTGCACTTTTGACTAGTAAAGTCTGTTGGACGAAGCCTCTGTGTCCTGCGCCTGACTCCTCCACCACATCCACATCGGTTCATCTGACAGAACAACAACAACAACTATGGAGTCAGCAGGAGCAGCTGCGACACCCAAGTCGCTGGAGGAACGGATCAGCTATCAGGACACCATGATCCGGCAACTTGGGTCCGCCATGGACGAGGTGTCCAACACTCTGCGCCGGTTGGTTACTGGGGAGGTGCCCACGTCTTCTTACACCATCCCATCACCAACGGCCAGTCCTCCTCTCTCAGCACCGGAACCCAGGGGCATTCGGCTCTCGCTCCCGAGGGCATATGACGGTTCTGCAGCCGGGTGTCAGGGGTTCCTCCTGCAGGTGGAACTTTACCTGGCTACCCTACACCCAGCGCCCTCGGGATACGAGAGCGTCTCCGCCCTCATCTCCTGTCTATCCGGCAAGGCGTTGGAGTGGGCCAACGCCGAATGGAGGGGAATAGACGCCGCTACCATCACCTACGCGGAGTTCTCCCGCCGCTTCAGGGCTGTCTTCGATCACCCACCTGAGGGAAAGGCGGCGGGGGAGCGTCTGTTCCACCTCCGACAGGGGAAGAAGAGCGCACAGGAATTCGCCCTGGAGTTCCGGACTCCATCGGCGGATGCGGGGTGGAATGAGAGGGCCCTCATCGACCATTACCGGTGTAGCCTACGAGAGGACGTTCGTCGTGAGCTGGACTGCAGGGACACCAACCTATCCTTCGACCAGTTGGTAGACATCTCCATCCGTCTCGACACCCAGCTGGCTACCCGCGGACGTCCCGAGTGGGGGTCGTCCATTCCACCCTCCAGCACCTCCGAGCCGATTCCCATGGAGCTCGGGGGTGCTGGCGCTAGAGAGAGGAGGAGAGAGAACCCGAGGGGGGCCATCCCCTGCACCAACTGTGGCCGTGGAGGACACACCGCGGCCAGGTGCTGGGGAGGGTCTCCTGGGAGAGGGGACAACAGGTCACGCACTGGGGAGTCATTTCAGGTGAGTAGGCGCCCCACTTACCCAGAGCTCTCTGTTGGTCACATGAGTATTCCTGTGAGATTTCCACAGGTAGCACCTCATTCCCAGCATAAGGCGCTAGTAGATTCAGGCGTAGCTGGGAATTTTATTGATCGTGCATTTTGTTATAGGTTAGGAATTCCCCTTCGGCCGGTAGAAGCTCCCTTTCCTGTCCACGCCCTAGACAGCCGGCCGTTGGGGTCGGGGCTGATCAGAGAAGTCACAGCACCACTTAAGATGACGACGCAGGGGGGTCATGAGGAGATCATTCAGTTTTATCTGATTGACTCTCCTGCGTACCCCGTGGTGCTGGGGCTTCCCTGGTTAAGCGCCCATGATCCTACCATTGCGTGGCAACAGAGGGCTCTTATGGAGTGGTCTGCCCAGTGTGTAGGGAAATGTCTAGGTGTTTCCTTAGGGGCGACCTCGGTAGAGAGTCCGAACCAAGTGCCCGCAATGCGCATTCCCCCTGAGTATGAGGACTTAGCACTTGTGTTCAGCAAAAACGAGGGCAACACGGCTACCACCTCATAGACAGGGGGACTGTGCGATAAATCTCCAAACAGGAGCGGCACTTCCGCGGAGCCGTGTGTATCCCCTGTCTCAAGAGGAGACTGCGGCTATGGAGACTTACATAGCCGAGTCTTTGGCACAGGGATACATACGGTCCTCCACTTCCCCGGTTTCCTCGAGTTTCTTCTTTGTGAAGAAGAAGGACGGGGGGTTGCGCCCATGTATTGATTACCGTAGTCTCAATCAGATCACGGTTAAGTACAGTTACCCTCTTCCACTGATTGCGACTATGACAGAATCATTACGCGGAGTGCAGTTCTTCACAAAGTTGGATCTCAGGAGCGCGTACAATCTGGTGCGCATTAGGGAGGGGGATGAATGGAAAACGGCATTTAGCACCACCTCGGGTCATTACGAGTATCTCGTCATGCCATACGATTTTAATGAATGCTCCTTCAGTCTTCCAATCCTTTGTTGACGAGATTTTCCGGGACATGCATGGGCAGGGTGTGGTAGTGTACATCGACGACATCCTAGTGTACTCTTCTACACGAGCCGAGCATGTAGCCCTGGTGCGCCGAGTGTTGAGAAGACTGTTGGAGCATGACTTGTATGTCAAGGCAGAGAAATGCCTGTTCTTCCAGGAGTCCGTCTCCTTTTTGGGTTATCGGTTGTCCGCGTCTGGTGTGGAGATAGAGGTAGACCGTGTGTCGGCCGTGCGTAATTGGCAAACTCCAACCACTGTAAAAGAGGTGCAGCAGTTCTTGGGTTTTGCTAATTACTACCGGAGGTTTATCCGGGGCTTTGGACAGGTTGCTGCTCCCATTACGTCCCTGCTAAAGGGGGGTCCGGTTCGTTTGCAGTGGTCAGCTGAGGCGGACAGGGCATTTGTCAAACTGAAGAACCTGTTCACCTCGGCCCCAGTGCTGGCGCATCCGGATCCCTCTTTACCATTCCAAGTAGAGGTAGACGCGTCCGAGACCGGTATTGGGGCAGTCCTGTCACAACGGTCCGGCACGCCACCTAAGCTCCGCCCCTGTGCGTTCTACTCCAAGAAGCTCAGCTCGGCGGAGCGCAATTATGACGTTGGGGACAGGGAGCTGTTAGCTGTAGTCCAGGCCCTAAAGGTGTGGAGGCATTGGCTTGAGGGGGCTCAACACCCTTTCCTCATTCTGACTGATCACCGTAACCTGGAGTACATCCGGGCAGCTAGGAGATTGAACCCTCGTCAGGCTAGGTGGAACATGTTCCTGACCCGGTTTGTTTTTAAGATCACATACATCCCAGGGTCCCAGAACGGTAAGGCAGACGCCCTGTCCCGGCGGTATGACACAGAGGAGAGGGCCATTGAGCCTACTTCCATACTGCCGGAGTCTTGTCTGGTGGCTCCGGTGGTATGGGAGGTCGATGGAAATCGAGCGGGCACTGCGTACCGACCCTACTCCCCCGAGTGTCCTGTGGGGCGGACGTACGTTCCGCTCGAGGTTCGTGATCGTCTTATTTATTGGGCTCATACATCACCCTCCTCTGGACATCCAGGTATTGGCCGGACAGTGCACTGCCTTAGCGTGAAATACTGGTGGCCAACGTTAGCTAAGGATGTGAGGGTTTATGTCTCCTCCTGCTCGGTGTGCGCCCAGTGTAAGGCGCCTAGACATTTGCCCAGGGGTAAGTTACATCCCCTGCCCGTTCCACAACGACCATGGTCCCACCTCTCGGTGGATTTTGTAACCGACCTACCCCCTTCCCAGGGGAATACCACCATTTTGGTCGTTGTGGATCGGTTCTCCAAGGCCTGTCGTCTCCTCCCAATGCCGGGTCTCCCTACTGCCCTACAGACCGCCGAGGCCCTATTTACCCACGTGTTCCGGCACTATGGGGTCCCCGAGGATATTATGTCTGATCGAGGTCCCCAGTTCACCTCCAGAGTCTGGGGGGCGTTCATGGAACGCTTGGGGGTCTCGGTGAGCCTTACCTCGGGGTACCACCCAGAGAGCAATGGGCAGGTTGAACGAGTCAACCAGGATGTGGGTAGGTTTCTGAGGTCCTATTGCCGGGACCGGCCGGAGGAGTGGTCTAGGTATATCCCCTGGGCAGAGATGGCCCAGAACTCTCTCTGCCACTCCTCCACCAATTTAACACCTTTCCAGTGTGTTTTAGGGTATCAGCCGGTCCTGGCACCGTGGCACGAGAGCCAGATCGAGGCCCCTGCGGTGGACGAGTGGATTCGGCACTCAGAGGAGACGTGGGACGCTGCCCATGTCCATCTGCAGCGGGCCATCCGTCAACAAAAGGCGAGCGCCGATCGCCACCGCAGTGAGGGACCGGTGTACGCACCGGGAGATCGAGTCTGGCTCTCGACTCGAAACCTGCCCCTCCGCCTGCCCTGCCGGAAGCTGGGTCGGCGGTTTGTGGGGCCCTTTAAAGTCCTGAGAAGATTGAACGAGGTGTGTTACAGGTTACAACTGCCTATTGAGTACAAGAATATTAACCCCTCGTTCCATGTGTCTCTTCTCAGGCCGGTGGTAGCTGGCCCACTCCAAGAAGATGAGATAGGAGAGACCCCTCCGCCCCCTTTGGACATCGAGGGGTCCCCGGCGTACAGGGTCCGGACCATCTTGGACTCGAGGCGCCGGATGAGTGGTCTCCAGTATCTCGTGGAGTGGGAGGGGTACGGTCCGGAGGAACGGTGCTGGGTGCCTAGGAGGGACATCCTAGATCCATCCCTCCTGACTGAGTTCCACCGTGGGCATCCCACGCGCCCGGGTCCGCGTCCTCCTGGCCGTCCCCGAGGCCGGGGTCGGCGCACGGCTGGAGCCGCGCGTCAAGGGGGGGGTACTGTCACGGTTTCGGCCGAGACTGCTCCTCCTCCTGGTTCGGGCAGGCTTCGGCGTCGCCGTCCCCGGAGTACTAGCTGCCACCGTTGAATGTTTCGTGGTGTGATTGCTTTGGTCTGTCTTGTACACCTGTGTCTGTTTGTGTTCTGATTACGTGTCCTATAAGTTCCCTGTTTTGTATAGGTTAGATTGTGTGTTGTTGTCTGCCTGTATTTCGGAGCTGCGTGTTGACGCTCTGTTTGTTTGTTTAGTGTTTACGCATGGTTTACGTATTCACTCGCCTCTGTTTGTTTCGAGGCCGTGTATTGTATTTTTGCACTTTTGACTAGTAAAGTCTGTTGGACGAAGCCTCTGTGTCCTGCGCCTGACTCCTCCACCACATCCACATCGGTTCATCTGACAGATGCCACCTTTCCAACAAGTCAGTTCGTCAAATTTCTGCCCTGCTAGAGCTGCCCCGGTCAACTGTAAGTGCTGTTGTGAAGTAGAAAGTCTACGACCAACAATGGCTCAGCTGCGAGGTGATAGGCCATACAAACTCACAGAACGGGACCGCCGAGTGCTGAAGAGCATAATGCGTCAGCAATTGAACTGTTCGTCGTCAGCTTCATGAAATGGGTTTCCATGGCCGAGCAGCCGCACACAAGCCTTAGATCACCATGCGCAATGCCAAGCGTCCGCTGGAGTGGTGTAAAGCTCGCTGCCATTGGACTCTGGAGCAGTGGAAACGCGTTCTCTGGAATGATGAATCATGCTTCACCATGCCAGGAGAACGGATGCCAGGAGAACGTTACCTGCCCCAATGCATAGTGCCAACTGTAAAGTTTTGTGGAGGAGGAATAATGGTCTGTGGCTGTTTTTCATGGTTCGGGCTAGGCCCCTTAGTTCCAGTGAAGGGAAATCTTAAGGCTACAGCATACAATGACATTCTAGACGATTCTGTGCTTCCAACTTTGTGGCAAAAGTTTAGGGAAGGCCCTTTACTGTTTCAGCATGACAATGCCCCTGTGCACAAAGCGAGGCCCATACAGAAATGGTTTGTCGAGATCGGTGAGGAAGAACTTGACTGGCCTGCACAGAGCCCTGACCTCAACCCCATCGAACACCTGCAAGCCAGGCCTAATTGCCCAACATCAGTGCCCGACCTCACTAATCCTTTTGTGGCCGAATGGAAGCAAATCCCCGCAGCAATGTTCCAACATCTAGTGGAAAGCCTTCCCAGAAGAGAAGAGGCTGTTATAGCAGCAAACGGGGGACCAACTCCATATTAATGCCCACGATTTTGGAATGAGATGTTCGACGAGCAGATGTCCACATACTTTTGGTAATGTAGTGTATGTTTATCCCTGTTTCGTTCCGTTTGCTTCCGTTTTAAGAAATAGTTTTCAACAGAATCGGCGGAAGGAATACACCCCTGATCACACGCAAACACAGTTCCCTTTCATATCAACCACATACAAACAGCATGATCCCTTTGACCGTTGTATAATTCCTTCTCGCATCTACGCGCTCTCCTCCTCTCACCTTTTCCTTTTGCTTGTGGACTTCAGTGCACAACACATCAGCTTTCTGCGACAAGGCAAAAAAAACGTTACATGCCAAACCTTCATATCATAACCGCTAACCTCTACACACAGCCTACATCGTTGTCACCGTATTAGCTAACGTCATAGTCAACATAGCTACTAGAACTAACACATTAGTAAACCTGCTACAATCATGCACCACAGTCAATAAGCAGTTTAGCAGTTACACTGGCGGGCCCAGGTGCAATAAATTAATAAAACCAAAAGCTTACCTTGACTTGGAAGAGTTCCAGTGTTGGATAGCCATAGCCAGCTAGCTAACATAGCATCCCTTTCTGTTTAACTTGGGTTTTTGAGTAGGCTAAACTAGCTAGCTGCATTTGCTAGCTAAGTAAGTGAAAGTGGAAAAAGAATACTACGAAATATAGCTATCTCTCTCTCTCTCGCTTCTCCTTCCTTATAAAATAAATACATTTTTTCAAAACTGTTCAACTATTGTCTTTCTCTTTGAGTCAACTACTGCACCATGTAATCCACCGCTAGATAGCTATAGCTTATGCTTTCAGTACTAGATTCATTCTCTGATCCTTTGATTGGGTGGACAGTATGTCAGTTCATGCTGCAAGAGCTCTAATAGGTTAGAGGAGGTCCTCCGGAAGTTGTCATAATTACTGTGAAAGTCTATGGAAGGGGGTGAGAACCACAAGCTTTCTAGGTTTTGTATTGAAGTCAATGTACCCAGAGGAGGACGGAAACTAGCTGTCCTCCGGCTACACCATGGTACTACCCTACAGAGTGCTGTTGAGGCTACTGTAAACCTTTGCAAAACAGTGTGTTTTAATCAATTATTTGGTGAAGTGAATACATTTAGTATAGTTTATCTAAAAATGATAACTTTTTTTTATGTTTCACTGTTTTTATTTTTCGGAAAATTCACTGGGGAGGATGATCCTCCTCTGAGGAGCCTCCACTAGTGTCATACCATGTACAATATATGGAAATATCTAGGCAATGGGGACTGTCTAATTGTTATGCTTTTTCACAATATTGCAGAAATGCAGAGATGCGGTGTTAATTTCATCAACAAAAATAGTGACTCAGATATTCGTCAAACACCTATTTTCCAGTGGCAATTGAGGAGACTATAACTGACTAAATAATAGACCCATAAAAAAACATAACTAAACTAAAATGATTTCTAAATTTCAGTTGACTAAAAAAAGAAGAGACAAAATTATCTCACTAACCACGTTTCCATCCACAGTTTTTATGAGTAAAGTCATACCCTATATAAAAACAAAATAATGACAGCTGTGATGAAAACAGGTATTTTCGGTACAATTGTATAAATGCCGACAGATACTGTAATTTGTTCATTCAACATAGTGGGATATTTTTCTGTGGCTAAAATTAATTGGTTTGATATGGTGTGTCGACTCGGGAAACCATGCAGTTTATTAGGCTATCGGTGAAATAAGTTATGATGAACTTCACAGGGTGGTTTAAGTGCATGGTGATATTGATGCGCCATTCCAATAAATATCGAGGGTATTATTCTGGTGACATGAATGATGATCGATGCTTGTCTTTGCGGATTGACAAATAAAAATATTCTCGCTCTTATCCACAATAATCTCATCATGTAGACTAGGCTCCCAGCACAGCCTACCCGCACTGTATCTGCGAGCTGTTGGCTAGAGCGCACGTGCCAAGACCAGAGTAGGCACATTTGCTATTCATCATCGAGTTGAAAATGCAATGGGAAACACATATACTTTTTTTTTGTATTCAGTACATGAAAACTTAAGCGAAAAGGTACATTTTGTGTGCACTATGTTTTTATCAGCAACAGCTCCGTTGCGTGGAAACACACCACTGGTGGGAAATGTGCATATTTTCTTAATGCGGATTTTTGAATATTCGCATGTAAATCTGTTGCCAATTGGAACAGCTTGTGACTAAAATCTGACTAGTAAATGGACTGGACAAGAGTTTTTGGAGAGAGGAGAGATTGAGAGCTTTTCAGTGACAAGCACAAATAATATTAGCAGTACAAATGTGCAGCGCAGTTGTGTTCAGCAGTGGAAGGACTCGCCACACCCGTCACATACAGCCTACATCAGCTGGTGAGCTGCGGGGAGCAAGAGATGAGTGTGGGCAGAAAGGCACCGCTCCAGCTCCACCTCCGATTGTACTCATTGCACAGGCGACTCTCTTGCTTCCCTGTAGCTAACCAGTCACCACCAGCCTTCTAGTTAGCTACCCTTTGCGCAGGCAACTCTCTTGCTTCCCTGTAGCTGACCAGTCACCACCAGCCTTCTACAGTAGTGAACTACCCATTGCCTGGATAAGAAACACAAGCTGCTTGAAGATATAAAAAACAATAGCAGCATTGAGTGTAATAGTAAAACAACAGTCTAGCTCTGTTTTTCTCTCCCTGAGTATAAAAAGTAGGCTGTCTTTGAATTTGTAGTCTCCCTCCCACTTTCCCCAATGCATTTCATAGCCAGGTTGTAGTCAACCTAGTCAAGTCTCCCTCTTTTTCTCAGAGAAAATGGCTTGATTCTAACCCTTAGTTCAAATGATGTGACCCATAACACTAGTGCTACATTTTTTTCTTTCTATGGCTGACAACCTGGGGTGCATTCAGCAGGGTGCAACGTTTTGGAACGTTCAGATAGAAATATGCTAGGTAGAACAAACATGCCTCTCTGACATGTTGAATAAGGAATAACGTTGGCTCTATTCATGGAATTTCTATCAGCAATGTTTGAGAACATTTTGCAACTGAACGTGGCCTTTGTAACATTACCAGTAGCCTATATGCAAACATTTGGTGTCACAGAAAGAATGGAAAGGGGATAGCAAACAATTTATTGATTCAATTCCTCTTGCAACTACACTATATCTGACTAGGTGAATAACTTTATTTTGAGCTAATGTGGACCCACTGACTCAGACTTGGGCACTTGGACCAGGACTTGAGCACTGGGACTCGGACTTCAGCCATAGGGACTCGTGACTCGACTCGTGACTCGACCATTGGTGACTCGGACTTGGACTCGAACTTGAGCCAGGGTACTTAGGACTCGATTCGGACTGGAGGTTTAGTGACTCGACTACATCACTGGGCAAAACAGTCATTAGCTCCCGTTCAAAGTCATTAGCCCCTGTTCTACTTTTGGACGCCAATGTGGCTGCGGCGTCTGTGGAACGTTGATAACAATGGCAATGACGCGACCGAGTGACCGAGGTCAAATCAAATCAAATCAAATATTATTGGCCACATGCGCCGAATACAACAGGTGCAGACATTACAGTGAAATGCTTACTTACAGCCCTTAACCAACAGTGCATTTATTTTTAACAAAAAAGTAAAAATAAAACAACAACAAAAAAAGTGTTGAGAAAAAAAGAGCAGAAGTAAAATAAAATAACAGTAGGGAGGCTATATATATATATACAGGGGGGTACCGGTGCAGAGTCAATGTGCGGGGGCACCGGCTAGTTGAGGTAGTTGAAGTAATATGTACATGTGGGTAGAGTTAAAGTGACTATGCATAAATAATTAACAGAGTAGCAGCAGCGTAAAAGGATGGGGTGGGGGGGGCAGTGCAAATAGTCCGGGTAGCCATGATTAGCTGTTCAGGAGTCTTATGGCTTGGGGGTAGAAGCTGTTGAGAAGTCTTTTGGACCTAGACTTGGCACTCCGGTACCGCTTGCCGTGCGGTAGCAGAGAGAACAGTCTATGACTAGGGTGGCTGGAGTCTTTGACAATTTTGAGGGCCTTCCTCTGACACCGCCTGGTATAGAGGTCCTGGATGGCAGGAAGCTTGGCCCCAGTGATGTACTGGGCCGTACGCACTACCCTCTGTAGTGCCTTGCGGTCGGAGGCCAAGCAGTTGCCATACCAGGCGGTGATGCAACCAGTCAGGATGCTCTCGATGGTGCAGCTGTAGAATTTTTTGAGGATCTGAGGACGCATGCCAAATCTTTTCAGTCTCCTGAGGGGGAATAGGCTTTGTCATGCCCTCTTCACGACTGTCTTGGTGTGTTTGGACCATGATAGTTCATTGGTGATGTGGACACCAAGGAACTTGAAGCTCTCAACCTGTTCCACTACAGCCCCGTCGATGAGAATGGGGGCGTGCTCAGTCCTCTTTTTTTTCCTGTAGTCCACAATCATCTCCTTTGTCTTGGTCACGTTGAGGGAGAGGTTGTTATCCTGGCACCACACGGCCAGGTCTCTGACCTCCTCCCTATAGGCAGTCTCATCGTTGTCGTTGATCAGGCCTACCACTGTTGTGTCGTCGGCAAACTTAATGATGGTGTTGGAGTCGTGCCTGGCCATGCAGTCATGGGTGAACAGGGTGTACAGGAGGGGACTGAGCACGCACCCCTGAGGGGCCCCCGTGTTGAGGGTCAGTGTGGCAGATGTGTTGTTACCTACCCTTACCACCTGGGGACGGCCCATCAGGAAGTCTAGGATCCAGTTGCAGAGGGAGGTGTTTAGTCCCAGGATCCTTAACTTAGTGATGAGCTTTGAGGGCACTATGGTGTTGAATGCTGAGCTGTAGTCAAAGAATAGCATTCTCACGTAGGTGTTCCTCTTGTCCAGGTGGGAAAGGGCAGTGTGGAGTGCAATAGAGATTGCATCATCTGTGGATCTGTTGGGGCGGTATGCAAATTGGAGTGGGTCTAGGGTTTCTGGGATAATGCTGTTGATGTGAGCCATGACCAGCCTTTCAAAGCACTTCATGGCTACAGACGTCAGTGCTACGGGTCGGTAGTCATTTAGGCAGGTTATCTTAGAGTCCTTGGGCACGGGGACTATGGTGGTCTGCTTGAAACATGTTGGTATTACAGACTCAGTCAGGGACATGTTGAAAATGTCAGTGAAGACACTTGCCAGTTGGTCAGCACATGCTCGGAGTACACATCCTGGTAATCCGTCTGGCCCTGCGGCCTTGTGAATGTTGACCTGCTTAAAAGTCTTACTCACATCGGCTACGGAGAGCGTGATCACATAGTCATCCGGAACAGCTGGTGCTCTCATGCATGCTTCAGTGTTGCTTCCCTCGAAGCGAGCATAGAAGTGGTTTAGCTCGTCTGGAAGTCTTGTGTCACTGGGCAGCTCGTGGCTGTGCTTCCCTTTGTAGTCTGTAATAGTTTTCAAGCCCTGCCACATCCGACGAGCGTCAGAGCCAGTGTAGTACGATTCAATCTTAGTCCTGTATTGACTCTTTGCCTGTTTGATGGTTCGTCGGAGGGCATAGCGGGATTTCTTATAAGCGTCCGGGTTAGAGTCCCGCTCCTTGAAAGCGGCAGCTCTACCCTTTAGCTCAGTGCGGATGTTTCCTGTAATCCATGGCTTCTGGTTGGGGTATGTACAGTGGGGAAATAAAGTATTCAGTCAGCCACCAATTGTGCAAGTTCTCCCATTTAAAAAGATGAGAGAGGCCTGTAATTTTCATTATAGGTACAAGTCAACTATGACAGACAAAATGAGAAAAAAATATCCAGAAAATCACATTGTAGGATTTTTTATGAATTTATTTGCAAATTATGGTGGAAAATAAGTATTTGGTCAATAACAAAAGTTTCTCAATACTTTGTTATATACCCTTTGTTGGCAATGACACAGGTCAAACGTTTTCTGTAAGTCTTCACAAGGTTTTCACACACTGTTGCTGGTATTTTGGCTCATTCCTCCTTGCAGATCTCCTCTAGAGCAGTGATGTTTTGGGGCTGTCGCTGGGCAACACGGACTTTCAACTCCCTCCAAAGATTTTCTATGGGGTTGAGATCTGGAGACTGGCTAGGCCACTCCAGGACCTTGAAATGCTTCTTACGAAGCCACTCCTTCGTTGCCCGGGCGGTGTGTTTGGGATCATTGTCATGCTGAAAGACCCAGCCACGTTTCATCTTCAATGCCCTTGCTGATGGAAGGAGGTTTTCACTCAAAATCTCATGATACATGGCCCCATTCATTCTTTCCTTTACACGGATCAGTCGTCCTGGTCCCTTTGCAGAAAAACAGCCCCAAAGCATGATGTTTCCACCCCCATGCTTCACAGTAGGTATGGTGTTCTTTGGATGCAACTCAGCATTCTTTGTCCTCCAAACACGACGAGTTGAGATTTTACCAAAAAGTTCTATTTTGGTTTCATCTGACCATATGACATTCTCCCAATCCTCTTCTGGATCATCCAAATGCACTCTAGCAAACTTCAGACGGGCCTGGACATGTACTGGCTTAAGCAGGGGGGACACGTCTTGCACTGCAGGATTTGAGTCCCTGGCGGCATAGTGTGTTACTGATGGTAGGCTTTGTTACTTTGGTCCCAGCTCTCTGCAGGTCATTCACTAGGTCCCCCCCGTGTGGTTCTGGGATTTTTGCTCACCGTTCTTGTGATCATTTTGACCCCACGGGGTGAGATCTTGCATGGAGCCCCAGATCGAGGGAGATTATCAGTGGTCTTGTATGTCTTCCATTTCCTAATAATTGCTCCCACAGTTGATTTCTTCAAACCAAGCTGCTTACCTATTGCAGATATAGTCTTCCCAGCCTGGTGCAGGTCTACAATTTTGTTTCTGGTGTCCTTTGACAGCTCTTTGGTCTTGGCCATAGTGGAGTTTGGAGTGTGACTGTTTGAGGTTGTGGACAGGTGTCTTTTATACTGATAACAAGTTCAAACAGGTGCCATTAATACAGGTAACGAGTGGAGGACAGAGGAGCCTCTTAAAGAAGAAGTTACAGGTCTGTGAGAGCCAGAATCTTGCTTGTTTGTAGGTGACCAAATACTTATTTTCCACCATAATTTGCAAATAAATTCATAAAAAATCCTACAATGTGATTTTCTGGAAATCTTTTTCTCAATTTTCTGTCATAGTTGACGTGTACCTATGATGAAAATTACAGGCCTCTCTCATCTTTTTGAGTGGGAGAACTTGCACAATTGGTGGCTGACTAAATACTTTTTTTCCCCACTGTATATAGGTTATACAACCATCCCAGCTCTGCAGATTTTGCTGCGAAGAGACAGAATCAATAGATCATTTGTTTTGGTACTGTCCATATGTAGCTTATTTTTGGTCGCAGGTTTAGGAATGGCTGAAGAATTGTAACATTTACCTGGCACAATTGGTGGCTGACTAAATACTTTTTTCCCCCACTGTACGTACGGTCACTGTGGGGACGACATCATCGATGCACTTATTGATGAAGCCAGTGACTGATGTGGTATACTCCTCAATGCTATCTGAAGAATCACGGAACATGTTCCAGTCTGTGCTAGCAAAACAGTCCTGTAGCTTAGCATCAGCGTCATCTGACCACTTGTTTATTAACAGAGTCACTGGTGCTTCCTGCTTTAGTTTTTGCTTATAAGCAGGAATCAGGAGGATAGAGTTATGGTCAGATTTGCCAAATGGAGGGCGAGGGAGAGCTTTGTATGCGTCTCTGTGTGTGGAGTAAAGGTGGTCTAGAGTTTTTTTCCTCTGGTTGCACATTTAACATGCTGGTAGAAATTAGGTAGAACGGATTTATGTTTCCCTGCATTAAAGTCCCCGGCCACTAGGAGCGCTGCATCTGGATGAGCGTTTTCCTGTTGACTTATGGCCTTATACAGCTCATTCAGTGCAATCTTAATGCCAGCATTGGTTTGTGGTGGTAAATAGACAGCTATGAAAAATATAGATGAAAACTCTCTTGGTATATAGTGTGGTCTACAGCTTATCATAACCCATACTACAGCTTATCACAACCCATACTACTTTGCCAACACTTTGCAGCACCATCTGGTGATCGTGCTACTCTCTCTCTCTCTCTCTCTCTCTCTCTCTCTCTCTCTCTCTCTCTCTCTCTCTCTCTCTCTCTCTCTCTCTCTCTTTCTCTCTCTCTCTCTCTTTGCTTGTGTGTGTCTTGTTTGTTTTGTATTTAATGTGCAGTATCTATGTATTCTGAATTAGGTATTTACATGGCCAGATAATTATTCTATATTCTTCTGTATGTTTGTTATGTTTCTGCTGTTGGGAAGAGAATAGGGTGTTATGCAGAAAAATGTGTTGGTAGGACAAAGCTATGTATGTTTGGAAGTAAGTGATTTATGTTTACTATAGGTTAATGAGGCAATACAAATGTGATGTGACTAAAATGTGACTAAAATGAAAGGGGATTTAGTTTACTAAAATGGCCCACTGTTTTCGTCATTTTGACAATAACTAAACTAAATAATTATTCAAATTACAAAAATGTGACTATGACCTAATGATATTTTAGTCATAATCACTAAGACTAGACTAAATCTAAAAAGAGATGCAAAGAATAAAGTTTGGTTACTTCTAAGTAACTTTGGGTTACTCCTAAGTCATCTCTAACACTGTGACCTTCCATTATAGAGCCATGTATTGATCTACTGGGATTTTTACAAGAACGACTAACTTTCTGTTTTGTCTGCTTGGACTCAAGAGATAAGTGTGATGGGAAAATATACCCTGGCAAAACAAAATACACGTAGCTCAATTGAGCTACTCTCTCCTCACATTAAACAGTCACCCACAAGGACAAGGGGGCAGAGGGAACACTTATACACGTACTAATGAGGGGATATGAACCAGGTGTGTGTAATAGACAAGACAAAACAAATGGAATGATGAGATGTTATGCGGCAGTAGCTAGAAGGCTGGTGACGACGAACGCCGAAGCCTGCCCGAACAAGGAGAGGAGGCAGCTTTGGAGGAAGTCGTGACAGTACCACCCCCTTGACGTGCAGCTCCAGCAGCGAGCCGACACCGGCCTCGGGGACGGCCAGGAGGACGCGGAGCAGGGCGAGCCGGATGGCAACGGTGGAAATCCCGCAACAGGGAGGGATCGAGGATATCCCTCACCGGGACCCAGCACCGTTCACCCGGACCGTACCCTCCCACTCCACGAGGTACTGAAGGCCCCCCACCCGACGCCTCGAATCCAGGATGGAACGGACGGAGTACGCCGAGGCCCCCTCGATGTCCAGAGGAGGCGGAGGGACCTCCCACACCTCAGACCCCTGGAGCGGACCAGCCACTACCGGCCTGAGGAGAGACACATGAAATGAGGGGTTAATACGATAATCTTGGGGAAGTAATAACCTATAAGCAACCTCGTTGATCCTCCTCAGGACTTTGAACGGCCCCACAAACCGCGGTTTCAGCTTCCGGCAGGGCAGGCGGAGGGGAAGATTCCGGGTCGAGAGCCAGACCCGATCACCCAGTACGAAGACCGGGGCCTCACTGCAGTGGCGGTCAGCGTTGGCCTTCTGACGACGCACAACGCATTGGAGGTGGTCGTGAGCAGCGTTCCACGTCTCCACCGTGCGCCGAAACCAGTCATCCACCGCAGGAGCCTCGGTCTGGCTCTGGTGCCACGGTGCCAGAACCGGTCGGTAACCTAAAACACATTGGAATGGTGTTAGGTTAGTGGAGGAGTGACGGAGAGAGTTCTGTGCATATTCGACCCATGGCAAGAACACCGACCACTCCCCCGGCCGGCCGGCCGGTCCTGGCAGTAGGACCGCAGTAACCTACCCACATCCTGATTTACCCGTTCCACCTGCCCATTAGACTGGGGGTGGAAACCAGAGGTCAGGCTGACCGAGACCCCCAGACATTCCATGAAACGCCTTCCAGATCTTGGAAGTGAACTGGGGACCCCAGTCAGACACCATGTCCTCTGCTACCCCATAGTGCCAGAAGACATGTGTAAACAGGGCCTCCGCAGTGTGCAGGGCCGTGGGGAGACCGGGCAGAGGAAGGAGGCGGCAGGCCTTGGAAAAGCGTTCCACAACGACCAGGATGGTGGTGTTACCTTGAGAGAGGGGAAGATCAGTCAGGAAATCAACACTTAGGTGAGACCATGGCCGTTGTGGAACTGGTAAAGGCTGTAACTTTCCCGCTGGGAGGTGCCTAGGTGCCTTACTCTGGGAGCACACAGAGCAGGAGGAGACATACACCCTCACGTCCTTAGCCAAGGTAGGCCACCAGTACTTTCCGGTCAGGCAGCGCACTGTGCGACTGATACCTGGGTGACCAGAGGAGGGGGACGTGTGTGCCCAGTAGATCAGACGGTCACGGACAAGAGCAGACACGTACTGCAGCCCAGCTGGACACTGAGGTGGAGATGGCTCTGGGCATTATGCCTGCTCTATAGCCACGTCCATTGCCCATACTACCGGCGCCACAATCCAGGAGGCCGGGAGTATGGGGGTGTTGTCTCTGGGCCTCTCCTCTGTGTCGTACAGCTGTGACAGTGCGTCTGCCTTCACGTTCTTCGTACCCGGGATGTATGATAGAGTGAAATCAAACCGGGTGAAGAATAGGGCCCACCTGGCCTGGCGAGGGTTCAGCCTCCTCGCTGCCCGGATGTACTCCAGGTTACGGTGGTTCGTCCAGACGAGGAAAGGGTGTTTCGCCCCTTCGAGCCAGTGCCTCCACATGGTCAGGGCTTGGACAACAGCCAACAGCTTCCGATCACCAACGTCGTAGTTCTGCTCCGCCGGGCTGAGCTTCTTGGAGAAGAAAGCACAGGGGTGGAGCTTGGGTGTCATTGATGTAGACCACTACACCACGACCAAGCATGTCCCGAAACACCTCGTTCACAAAGGACTGGAAGTCGGATGCAGCATTCATCAAACTGTAAGGCATCACCAGGTATTCAAAATGCCCCGTGGTTGTGCTGAATGCTGTCTTCCACTTGTCCCCCTCTCGGACACGCACCAGGTTGTACGCACTCCGGAGATCTAATTTGGTAAAGAAGCGTGTCCCATGCATTGACTCGATCACCGAAGGAATGAGGGGGAGAGGATAGCTAAATCGTATTGTCTCCTTGTTCAGTGATCGATAATCAATGCAAGGGCGCAGACCGCCGTCTTTCTTCTTCACAAAAAATCAACTTGAGGAGGCGGGCGAAGTGGAGGGATGTATTACATTTTTCATTACATTTTTGTCATTTAGCAGATGCTCTTATCCAAAGCAACTTACAGGACCAATTAGGGTTAATTGCCTTGATCAAGGGTACAACGACAGATTTTTCACCTAGTTGGCTCGGGATTCAAACCAGCGACCTTTCAGTTACTGACCCAACACTCTTAACCGCTAGGCTACCTGCCGCCAGATCAATTAACTTCTATACAGTTATCCAAATAAATTCATAAACAATGACTAAAATAATGAATCTAGTTTTAAAAGACAATTTAATGAACACAAGTAGTCAATTCATAGCCTGTTTATCATTAAACAAAAGTTGTTTAGTAATATAAAATAATCCACCCAAACTAATGCTGAAAACTGATCATCACACCATCTTTATCTGATATACAGTGCATTCCTAAAGTATTCAAATCCCTTGACCTTTTCCACATTTTGTTACGTTACAGCCCCATTCTAAAATTGATTACATCGTTTTTTCCCTCATCAATCTACACACAACACCCCATAATGACAACGAAAAAACAGTATTTTTTGCAAATAGAAAGAAAAAAAAACTTTAAATATCCCATTTACATAAGTATTCAGACCCTCTACTCAGTACTTTGTTGAGCCTTTGGCAGCGATTACAGCCTTGAGTCTTCTTGGGTACGACGCTACAAGCTTGACACACCTGTATTTGGGGAGTTTCTCCCATTCTTCTCTGCAGATCCTCTCAAGCTCTGTCAAGTTGGATGGGGAGCGTCGCTGCACAGCTATTTTCTGGTCTCTCCAGAGATGTTCGATCGGGTTCAAGTCCGGGCTCTGCTGGACCACTCCTGCGTTGTCTTAGCTGTGTGCTTAGGGTCGTTGTCCTGTTGGAAGGTGAACCTTAGCCCCAGTCTGAGGTCCTGAGCACTCTGGAGCAGGTTTTCATCAGGGATCTCTCTGTACTTTGCTCCGTTTATCTTTCCCTTGATCCTGACTTGTCTCCCAGTCACTGCCACTGAAAAACATCCCTACAGCATGATGCTGCCACCACCATGCTCTGACATGCACTGTCAACTGTGTGACCTTATATAGACAGGTGTGTGCCTTTCCAAATCATGTCCAATCAATTGAATTTAACACAAGTGGACTCCAATCAAGTTGTTGAAACATCACAAGGATGTTTCCTTAATGGAAACAGGATGCACCGGAGCTTAATTTCAAGTCTCATAGCAAAGGGTCTGAATACTTATGTAAATAAGGTATTTCAGGTTTTCATTTTTAATACATTTGCTAAAAATTCTAAAAAGGGCTGTTGTGTGTAGATTGATGAGGAAAATGTTTTATTTCATCAATAATAAGGCTGTAACCTAACAAAATGTGGAAGAAGTCGAGGAGTCCGAACACTTTCCAAAGGCACTGAGTGTACAAAACATTAGGAACACCTTCCTAATATTGAGTTGCATCCCCCTTTGTCCTCAGAACAGCCTCAATTCGTCGGGCATGGACTCTCCAAGGTGTGTAGAGCGTTCCACAGGGATGCTGGCCCATGTTGACTGTAATGTTTCCCACAGTTGTGGCAGGTTGGCTGGGAGTGGATCTCTACTCCGAATAGCTTGTTCCATCCGATGCACAATTGGATGGAGATCTGGTGCCTCGGAAGGCCACTGCAGAAAGCTGAATTCACTGTCATGTTCGTGGAACCAATCCTGGACAAGCCTTGTGGCATGGGGCATAATCCTGCGTGAGAAACAGTATAAACCCCTGGTGCAGGGACTCTGTGACGTATGTCTCCATAGCCTCCATTTCAGCCTGTGACAGGGGATACACATGACTCCTGGGAGGCACAGCGTCTACCCGGAGGTTTATCGCGCAATCCCCCGCCCGATGAGGTGGTAACTTGGTTGCCTGCGTTTTGGAAAATGCGAGGTATTCGGGTGGAATGGGCACGGTGGAGGTACTGTCTGGACTTTCCACCGTGGTTGCACCAATGGAAACACCAAGACACCTACCCTGACACTCTCGCAACCACCCCGTGAGGACCCTCTGCGGCCATGAGAAGGTGGGGTTGTGGAGTACTAACCAAGGAATACCTAATACAACAGGGAAAGCGGGAGACTCAATAATAAAAAAAAAGTGACTTGGTCGCGATGAGTCTAGTGGGTAACCATAGAGACTGGTGCTGTAACTTGCCTAACAAACCCGGACCCTAATGGTCAACTGTCAAGTGCTCTGATGGGGAGTGGAATGGATAGGGGAACCAATGAAATGTCTAGACTGTGTGAGAATGACCTGTCCATAAAGTTCCCAGCTGCGCCTGAATCAACTAGCGCCTTACACTGGGGAACTACAATGTGATCAGGAAAGTGGAGGGGTAGGGTACAGTGAGCAGCAGAGGGCTCTGAACGAGTGTGGGTGTTCTATACCTAGGGTGACGCGAGAGTGCCCTGCCTGTCGCCTCCAGACCCAAAAGAATGCTGATTACATTGTGCGGTGAAATGTCCTCTCGTGCCACCAGAGTGACACTGACGATGTCGTCCTCCGCTCTCTCGGATCGCCGCTTCACCCAGCGCCATCAGCTCGTGATCCGAGTCGGGCGGGGTTGGAACGGAGAGACCCCTCCAGGACGTCCTCTGGCCACCAGCAGGTTGTCCAAGCGGATGGCAATGTCCACCAGTTGAGTGAAGGACAACACGGTGTCCCGGCAGGCTAGCTCCCTTCGAAGGTCCTCCCGCAGATGGCACCGGAAGTGGTCGATGAGGGCCTGCTCGTTCCACCCGGACCCAGCTGCTAGAGTCCGGAACACCAGGGCGAAGTCCTGCGTGGTCCTCGTCCCCTGCCTCAGGTTGACCAGACGCTCACCCGCCTCTCGACCCTCGGGCGGGTGATCGAAGACAGCCCAAAAGAGGCGAGCGAACTCCCCATAGTTGTCCAACGCGGCTCCTCCTTCATTCCAGACCGCGTTGGCCCACTCCAGGGCTTTCCCCGAGAGGCAGGAGACAAGGGCGGACACCCTCTCCCGCTCCGATGGGGCCGGGCTGATGCTGGAATAATAGAGCTCCAGTTGGAGGAGGAATCCTTGGCAGAGAGCCGCTGTCCCGTCGAAATCCCTAGGTCGGATATATGGATCCCTCTGGGTGCTGGGGTGTGGGTGGCTGGATCCGGTCGCCCAGCTGGTCTCGACAGATCGGGTCCTCTCCTCTCCAGGCGTTGGACGACCTGGAGAACCCGATCCATCGCTTCTCCCAAGCTGGCTAGCATCGTCTAATGCTCTACAACTCCAGGCATGCGCTCCTCTCCCGCTGACTCCATAGTTGGTGGGTGATTCTGTGATGGGTGATTTGAAGTAGTCAGGCGCAGGAGGGTAAATCACAGAATACAGAGGTTATTCCGGAATACAGAGTTATGCAGGATAGCGTCAAACAGTCCAGTGCGCAAAACAGGCGCACTGGAATAAAACAGGCACACAGGGAAAATATACAATACAAAATGCAATACAAAATACACGTAGCTCAACCGAGCTACTCTCTCCTCACATTAAACAATCACCCACAAGGACAAGGGGGCAGAGGGAACACTTATACACATACTAATGAGGGGATATGAGCCAGGTGTGTGTAATAGACATGACAAAACAAATGGAATGATGAGATGTGATGCAGCAGTGGCTAGAAGGCCGGTGACGACGAACGCCGAAGCCTGCCCGAGCAAGGAGAGGAGGCAGCTTCGGAGGAAGTCGTGACAATAAGTATGTTTGCATTAATATTTTTGCAGGCAGTCGTGCTCTTTTGATGACTGTATTTGCAATTTTGACGGTATAATATAGTTTTAATAAATGTATTTATGTTTTGAGAAGGCATCTACATTTTGAAAATGCATTTACTGTTTTGCGAAAGGCCACAGAGTTTTGTGTCTTGTGGAGTCTGAAAATCGACAACATCGTTCCAAAAAATGCTTGTACAGGAATGAGAAAAACTGGGATATGTCTTTCATTCTTTAAATATAATTGCAATACAAGAAGAAGATATTTATGTTTTCTTTTCCTTTTCAAATAATTTTGACAGTTTGATTTAGTTAAATGTGACCGACCGCTGCGATTCGTTCTTATGTAGCAACATTTGAAATTGTGTTTTTTACATTGGATAAAAGTAGAGACTCAGAGCTACAAAATGGTATATCATACTGCAGTTGAAAGTTGATAAACTTGTAACCCCACTTTTGAGAAAATAGCCCTTGAATATTTTGGTATACCTACTGGAGAGAGCTCTTCTTTGTTGACACCTATTCTGCATCGTTCACACCCTCTTAAGCCGTAGCTCCAGCCATCTCTTTAAGGATTCACATGTGAGGCCATGTGTTAAACACAGTAAGTAAGGTAGTGTAGTAAACAACCAAATATTTCAAGACTAAAAGTGGTAAAAGTAGTAGCCTACAATGAGGAACTTTATCTAGTCCTTGGCCTATATCCTAATCGACTTTGAAAGTGTCTAGATACAAATATTGTAACTATTTTATATGTATTTATTATTATTATTATTATTATTATTATTATTATTATTATTATTTTATAACCACCCCCCAGCCAAATCTAGCTAAGTGGAGGGGTCATAGTGTCACGCCCTGACATTGAGATCTCTAGTTGGGTTGGTCAGGGTGTGAAATCTAATTTATATATTTCTATGTTGGCCGGGTGTGGTTCCCAATCAGAGGCAGCTGTCGGTCGTTGTCTCTGATTGGGGATCATACTTAGGCAGCCATGTTGCCTACCTTAGTTGTGGGATCTTGTTTCTGTTTGGCTTGTTTGATGTTTAGCCTCTTGAACTTCACGTTCTGTTGGATTTTGTTATTTTGTCTGTGTTTATTAAAATAAACGACTATGTACGCATACCACGCTGCACCTTGGTCCGATCCTTTACACAACGAACGTGACAGAAGATCCCACCACCAACGGACCAAGCAGCGTGGCCAGGAGGAGCAACATGCTGGACACAGGTGGGGAAAACATTCTGGACATTGGAGGAGATATTGGCCGGTAAGGGACCCTGGGCGAAGGAAGAAGCCCAGGCAGGAAAGGAAAAACGGCGACTCAAAAGGTCCAGATCACGAAGGAAGCCAGAGAGACAGCCCCAAGAAAAATGTTTGGGGGGCACACAGGGTGGTTGGCGGAGCAGCAGGAGGCCCTGGAAGGGCTGATTGTGGAGAGGGAGATAGTGACAGAAGAAGCCGCTATGATAGATGCCCTCCAAGACCTGCAGCTCAGTACTCTGAGAGAGGAGACCACCGCCTTACGGGAGCTGTTAGTTAAGAGGGAGCAGGAGCCCTCCTTTCAGAAGGAGGCGCTGCAGGAGGCCCACAGAGAGAAGGAGTCAGTGGATGCACGGAGAGAGGAGCTGGCCAGGCAACAGGAGGAGCTGAGAGAGGAGTTAACCCTCCAGCAGCAGAGAGCTCGGTCCTTAGAGCAGAGGCTGGCGGAGCCAGGTTTAGCAGATCCAACTCCCCGTACTCGCTTTGAGGAGCGTGTGACCGTGCAGGCACCAGGCTATGTGCCGGCTTTACGCACTGTGCCGCCAGTGCGCCTTCACAGAACGGTACGGCCCATGCCTGCTCCTCGCACCAAACCAGTGGTGCGTTTCTCCAGCCCGGTGCGCCCCGTACCTGCTCCTCGCACCAAACCAGTGGTGCGTGTCTCCAGTCCGGTACGGCCCGTACCTGCTCCTCGCACCAAACCAGTGGTGCATGTCCCCAGCCTGGTACGGCCCGTGCCTGCTCCTCGCACCAAACCAGTGGTGCGTGTCTCCAGCCCGGTGCGCCCCGTACCTGCTTCCCGCACCAAACCAGTGGTGCGTGTCTCCAGTCCGGTACGGTCCGTACCTGCTCCTCGCACCAAACCAGTGGTGCGTGTCCCCAGCCTGGTACGGCCCGTGCCTGCTCCTCGCACCAAACCAGTGGTGCGTGTCCACAGCCCAGTACGTCCTGTGTCAGCACCCCGCACTGGCACGAAGCCTCCAGTGATGATCCATGGCACGAAGCCTCCAGTGATGATCCATGGCACGAAGCCTCCAGTGATGATCCATGGCCCGAAGCCTCCAGTGATGATCCATGGCCCGACGCCTCCAGGGATGATCCATGGCACGAAGCCTCCAGTAATGATCCATGACACGAAGCCTCCAGGGATGATCAATGGCACGAAGCCTCCAGTGATAATCCATGGCCCGATGCATCCAGTGATGATCCATGGCCCAAAGCCTCCAGGGATGATCCATGGCACAAAGCCTCCAGTGATGATCCATGGCACGAAGCCTCCAGAGATTATCCATAGCACGAAGCCTCCAGTGATGATCCATGGCCCGAAGACTCCAGTGATGATCCATGGCCCGAAGCCTCCAGTGATGATCCATGGCACGAAGCCTCCAGTGATGATCCATGGCACGAAGCCTCCAGTGATGATCAATGGCACGAAGCCTCCTGTGATGGTCCATGGCCCGAAGCCTCCTGCGACGGTCTGCAGTCCAGAGCCTCCAGCTCCGGTCAGCTGCTTTAATCCAGTGCCAGAGTAGTCCGCTCCACCGGAGCCTAGTCCAGCTCCGGTCAGCTGCTCCACTCCAGTGCCAGAGCAGTCCGCTCCACCGGTGCCTAGTCCAGCTCCGGTTATCTGCTCCCTACCAGAGCCGGGACAGTCCGCTTTACTGGTGCCCAGTCCTGGTCCGGTCGTCTACTCTTCCCCCATGCCAGAGCCATTGGCTCCACTGGGGTCCGAGCCGGAGTCAGACGTCAACCCCTCTCCAGGGTCGGGGTCTCCAACACCAGGGTCCAGACAGGACTTGGTGCATCGCGGGAGGACTGCTGGGCCGGGACCAGACGTCAGCCCCTCTCCAGAGTCGAGGGCTCCCACACCAGGGTCCAGACAGGGCTTGGTGCATTGTGGGAGGACTGAGAGGGGGAGCATCGCGCCGGGGTCCAGACCGGACCGGGCGTGCAAAGGGGAGGCAGGATGGGAGAAGAGTTTACTGCCTACGTCACGTCCGAAGCCGGAGCCGCCACCGAGGCTAGATGCCCACCCGGACCCTCCCCTAATGAGTCAGGTTTTTGCGGCCGGAGTCCGCACCTTTGGGGGGGGGGGGGTACTGTCACGCCCTGACATTGAGATCTCTAGTTGGGTTGGTCAGGGTGTGAAATCTAATTTATATATATCGTTGTCTCTGATTGGGGATCATACTTAGGCAGCCAATGTGCCTACCTTAGTTGTGGGATCTTGTTGGCTTGTTTGATGTTTAGCCTCTTGAACTTCACGTTCTGTTGGATTTTATTATTTTGTCGGTGTTTATTAAAATAAACGACTATGTATGCATACCACGCTGCACCTTGGTCCAATCCTTTACACAACAAACGTGACACATAGTGACATGTACACATGTTCAGGAAATACAATAGATGGCCGTAATCACCCCTAGACCCACCTAGCTAACTTGATGGGTCATGTAATCATTCTTGCAAGTGGAGTCTTTTGTTTATACATGTAGCTAGCTAGCAATGAACCATAATCCCAACCCATAGCTACAGTACAAACAGATTGTCATAGCTAGCCACCATGCAGGAAATGCTGGAGTATGAATCTGCAGGTAGCTAAAGCTAACCAACTAGGTTCAATGTTAGATAGCTAGCTAACATTAGGCTATTACTAGCAATGCCAATGGCTTTCTGAGATACGAATAATATTACTACACAGATCATACACGTAATGTTAGCTAGCAAGCCAGCAACATTAGCTAGCGAGCCAGCAAGCTAACGTTCACTAGCTAGCGAACAGTATGCTTTAACTTGCAATGAAAACGACTTTCTGACTAAATGAGAAATGTATAATATCTGAAAATGTAGCCAGACTCTTACCCGTATACATGGATGAACGCTTCACGGTAATGTGTCTTTTCCGTTTGGTTTGTAGCTAGCTACAGCTTGTTTGGCCCATTGTTGTGTCAAGTCACTCCGGTTCACTCTGACCGTGTGCAGAAAGTAGTCCATCACAACTTTTTCCCACTGATCTTTGTCGATAGCGCCTGCTAAATTCTGGGCAGCATTGTTGTTGACAGCAGTAGCAACACTTTTGCAGATCTCCATGGCTAATGGTATATCTTTCAAAAAAGCTGTGGTAGCAAGGATTATCTATACATACTGAGCAGCTCATGTTATAGACAGAAGCGTGCTACATGGCAGACGAATCCAAACTCATCTCTCGGCATTTCCAGCCCAGCCATTATCTCAGTCAATCATGGCTAGCGGGAAGGTTCCTGTCTTTTTCCATGGCTAAACCAACTAAGCTCGTAATTTAACAATTGTATTCGTATTTACAGATGGCATATATGTTTGTTATTAAGGCACATGAAAGTTCCAGAAGGCATTTCTGCCCCAATAAACTATTTTTTATAAATAAAAAAAGTAGTGTGAAGTAGTGACGTGGGACATACACCTAGCTTCTTGAAACGGGTCACAAATAGAATAAATAACAAAATATAATTTCAGTGATCTATTTAGGATAATAATAGAAAGAGAAATAGATGTAGAGGATCTCCTCAATAGAGGTGCCAGGGGACACACTGTCAAAACCCAAATGTATAAAACATATACAGTAAATCTTTAATGATGCATTTCCCATTATCTGTTGTGGGTGTATGATTTAGTCATTGACCTCTTGAGAGGTCTCTGAATACGAGATGCACCATGTCCCTGTCGCTTCCTATTTTATATCAAAGAGGTCAATGTAGAAAATGACTCGAAACCAATTTGTGTTACAAAAATACTCTTGAGAAAACATGTTTGATATGCACAGAGACACTTATCCATCCATTTACTCTGCCACCCCGCGAATAGAGAAGTGCTCCAGGAATCGCCGCTGCTGCCGCTGCATCAGTGAGATATGATGCTGGTTGATTTTGATCATTGACATTTGCTTTTTCATGCATTCCGAAAACAACGGCCTTCCTTCCATTAAGGAATTATTCAAATGACCTTCAACAATGCATGTTTTCCTACAGTTTTGTTGTGGGAATATGAGAACGCATACTGACATCTCAATTACTTATGCAAGGCTCAGACTAGGCCCAGTGGAGGCAATCACCATGTGTGCAGTCCTCAGTCACTCCGAATCAAAGAGGAGCCCGGACAGACACACATAATTCAGACAAGTCAGACAGGATTTGCATACAAAGACAAAAAGCAAAAAATGAGAGACAGTGCATAAATAAAAAATGCAGCCATCTTGTGTGTACGTGTGCACATGCACGTGTGTCTGTATGTACATGCGTCAGTGTGTGAGAGAGAAGGTTTGAATTGTTAAAAAAGTGCGTAATGTGTCATGTTGTATATGTGGAGATCCTCAGCCATCACTAGTCCCTAGCTCACAGTGGACCAGACAGTCGTAGTCCGTCTTTATCCCCCAAAACAGAGGGTCCTTCCCCCCTGGAAGTGACACGTTGTCTAACGTGTGCTGATGGGGGTGGAGGGATCGGGTGGGGTGGGGTGTGGAGGGGGGGGTTGGAAGAAGGGCAGGCGGGGGTGGAGGGATGCTACCCGGAGTCACGTCATTAGCGCGTTCGGAGGGAGACGCAGGGCCTCCCTGACACATGTCACGGACAGCAAGCCCAAGCCCAAGTATGAACCTGACAGACTGCGCATAATTTATCCCGTGACACGATCTGCATGCCGAATTGTTGATCTGTTGTGTTTGGTTTGGACATGGGCGCTGGCAGGGAAGACAGAGGGGGTTATTACGCAGGTGGCGGTGGGGGGGAAGTGGGGGTGAGGTCGGTGGTGGAGGTTAGAGTGGAGGAGGTGGCAGGAGGGCATCTTGGTACTGTAGCTACACCATACTGAAGGGGAGACACATTTGTCATGTCCAGTGAAATGCGACACAAACAAGCACAGCCACATATAATGTACACACACACACACACACACAAATATATACACACACATGCACAGACACACACACACACAGGAATATACAGTCACCTTCAAAATTATTGGCACCCTTGATAAAGATTAGCAAAAAACACTATAACATAAATAATAGAAATGAGAAAATTATATTGTTTTATACTAATACAATTGCTCAGATAAGGAGCTCTTGTTTAACAAGTAAAACAAAATTCTGAAAAAGATAGGTATCAAAATGATTGACACCCTAAAGATTCTTACAAATAAAATCAAACAAAATTAAATCTACATTAACATTCTACTTTTTAAAGTTATTCTCAGCTTAAGGAAATGTATTGTGGCCTTCCATGGCTTCCTGTTTCACTGGGGTATAAACATTTGGTAACGCGCATGTAAAATCAATTTGTCATCCATCAACATGGGGAAAGGCAAAGAACTCACAAAGGAAAGAGACAAATGGTTGTTGACCTACATCTGTCAGGCAATGGGTACAAAACATTTTATATATATATACACTACATGACCAAAGTATGTGAACACGTGCTCTTCGAACATCTCATTCCAAAATCATGGGCATTAAAATGGAGTTGGTCCTTCCTTTGCTGCTATAACAGCCTCCACTCTTCTGGGAAGGCTTCCCACTAGATGTTGGAACATTGCTGCGGGGACTTGCTTCCATTCAGCCACAAGAGCATTAGTGAGGTCAGGCGCTGATGTTGGGCGATTAGGCTTGGCTCGCAGTCGGTGTTTCAATTCATCCCAAAGGTGTTCGATGAGGCCAGTCAAGTTCTTCCACACCGAACTCTACAAACGATTTCTGATTGGACCTCGCTTTGTGCACAGGGGCATTGTCATGCTGAAACAGGAAAGGGCCTTCCCCAAACTGTTGCCACAAAGTTGGAAGCACAGAATCGTCTAGAATGTCATTGCATGCTGTAGCATTAAGATCTCCCTTCACTGGAACTAACGGGCCTAGCCCGAACCATGAAAAACAGCCTCAAACCATTATTCCTCCTCCACCAAACTTTACAGTTGGCACTATGAATTAGGGCAGGTAGCATTCTCCTGGTATCCGCCAAACCCAGATGAGTCGGTCAAGCTTTACACCACTCCAGCCAACGCTTATCATTGCGCATGGTGATCTTAGGCCATGGAAACCCATTACATGAAGCTCCTGACAAACATTTATTGTGCTGACGTTGCTTCCAGAGGCAAATCGGAACTCGGTAGTGAGTGTTGCAACCGAGGACAGACGATCTTTACGCGCTACGCGCTTCAGCACTAGGTGGTCCCGTTCTGTGAGTTTGTGTGGCCTACCACTTCGCGGCTGAGCCGTTGTTGCTCCTAGACGTTTCCACTTCACTATAACAGCACTTACAGTCAAGCAGGGCAGCTCCAGCAGGGCATAAATTGTTGGAAAGGTGGCATCCTATGACGGTGCCACGTTGAAAGTCACTGAGCTCTTCAGTAAAGCCATTCTACTGCCAATGTTTGTCTATGGAGATTGCATGGCTGTGTGCTCGATTTTATACACCTGTCAGCAATGGGTGTGACTGAAATAGCCGAATCCACTAATTTGAAGGGGTGTCCACATACTTTTGTATATATAGTGTACCACTTACCTCTATTAGAGCGATAATTAAAAAGTTGAAAACATCTGGAACAGTGATAAATTAGCTTGGTAGAGGATGCATGTGTATCTTGTCCCCAAGCACAGTGAGGAAGATGGTTCTGTAGGCAAGGAAAAGTCGAAGGGCCACAGTTGGAGAATTAATCTACAATTAGACGTCACCTCCCTGCCAATAGGCTCTTTGGAAGGGCTCCTGTGAACAAAGCCTTTATTGAGAGCAACTAACAAATGTAAACGCCTAGAGCTTGCTAAATGGCATTGGCACTTGGATTGGAGCCTGGTGCTATGACCATATGAAACTAGAGGTCTTTGGCCATGCGTACCAAGACATAGTAAACAAAAACCTGGTTTCCTCTGCTAGGACTCGGAGGCTGGAACCTGGCCACAAGTGGATCTTCCAGCAAGACAATGACCCCAAGCACCAACGTCTCCGTTTCAGCACCAACTGGTAGATTTAAAAATACTCTGATCTTGTAGATTATTTAGGCACATTTTAGAGTTAGGAGAGTGTGTATGAATAATAAAAAACTGGGTTGGAGAGCCTTTACGCACAAAATATATTGATGAAACAAAAATACAGTGGTTTGTTTCATCCTGAAAGTTGCCATATTCAAGTTCAATGCATGAGATATTGGAAGGTGGAAAAAAGTGTACAATAGGGGTTGAACAATAATAATAAATCTACTCCAATTCTCACCAATCATGGAAATGTATGACAATGGTCCAGTCCTCGTGAACCACGTGCCAGGCCCCAGGTTTAAACTGCTACATGTGGTCTGAGTTCCATAATGATTCAAAAAGGCTGCATGTCCCAAATTATTTCACAACATTAGCCTAATATGATCCACTATTGCTGGCAACCCTCAGGAAATAAAGGAAAATGGAATGGAATGGAATGATGCAAAATGTTGGCTACAAAATCAAGGAAACTTACACTAAAGTGACAGTTACAGTATAAATGTATGTGGGTATTACTGATGGTGGCTCCTGATAGTGGTTAATATTTAACGTAATACAACATTTAAAATATAACTGAGAAAAGCCTGGGTCTCCAAATTTCATCCCTGCAAATTACGAGGGCCTACAATTAAAATTCAGAAGAACAGAAAAGCTATTTATAGCCTACAACATGTCATGTTTATATGACAGCATGTTCGCTCGACCTTATTCATGCTTTCATCCTGCGTAAAGGTGGTGGAATTATGAAGGAATTAAATCAAGAATACGTTTTTCTGTAGACTCACCTCTGACACACCTTCATTTATTAAATCTCCACCCCAAACGAATAGTGGGTGAATAGCATGCTATTCTCATGCTTAAGTTCAAGGTCAGAATACGTGTAGAGAGAAAAGTGCATAAAAATGGAAGTTCCATTTACGCACGCTTAACTCGGTTCAGAATTCCCCCATAGAGCACTGCATTTCAATGGTCATCATCTGCTTTGAGCGCCTTCTGTATGTCTTGATATAAAATGAATACACCCCTTGCTGTAATAATACCTCAGACTATTCCATTCCATTCCCCTCCAATTCTATTTCACTCTATTTCACTCTATTTCATCTCTGCTCCAGTGACTGACTGAAGTGTTTATTCAGACATCACTGTGTGTTTGTACCCATTTTTCCATTATGGCTGCACTCAACAACCACCCCGCCCACCACATCCCCCCCCCCTCCCCTCCATCTCGTTTACATGAATTATGCATATGAGCAGTCTCATTAGAGAAACCCCTCCCATGTCACATGGCTAATCCTTGTCGTTGCCCCAGTAACCAGATTAGAGGGAGTGGGGAGGGGCGGTAGGGTTAGATAGGGACCCCGGGGCCGGTTTGGTCAGACCCAGGCCCTGGATGTAAAGAGATGAGGTGATGTGGGGGCCTCGAGGCCTATAATAGAAGGCCACAGTCCTAGCACCTGTCCACTGCTGTTAGCATGTTAGCATAGATAATAGCATCTAATAGGAAATGTGACCCTCCATTTGCTGGTATGCCCAACAGTATGGAGGGTATTTTGTAAGCCTAAACACTTCAGTCTGTTTTAAGGCTTAACTATAATTTGCGGTCAATTCCATTTCAATTATAATAAGGACATTGTTTGGAATTGGATTTGGAATTTCAGTTTACTTCCTGAATTGACTGAATTGAAATGGGATTGACCCCAACCCTGGTAGGTACAGACTTAACATAAAGAAATAACTCACATTACCATGATGTTACAAACATAAAATAAACAGAAAGTACATTAAAACAGTGGCCACAGGTGGGCAGACGATGACACATTGGGAAAGTGAAGACTGCCTGACAGAAATGGTCAGTTTCGTGAGTGCGCCGTGGTTTTTTGGAGTCTATAAATTTTATAGCGCCATTTGGGATTATCCATCTGTTTAAAGGTTAAATAGCCTTCTCACTTGTGAAATGTGCGTTTTTAACACAGCGGCGCTGTTCCATGACAAGCCATCTTGTCTCTGACATGTCAATAAAGTTTGTATTTGTCTGAGCAAAGAAGGAATATAGTTTAAACTGCATGTGAGCAAATTAGACGATTCTGACAATTCCTATAAGGCTATCACTCTCTTCAGAGCCATGTTGATACCCTACTCCTCATGGCGACATTATAAATAAATATGCCTGGTAACAGATCTGCTGTCTGTCTGTGCATGGCCAGACAATCCACTTAATGGCCACATTGATGGGGGTCTCATCACCAGAGTGATGGAAGGAGAGGAGCTGCTAGCGTCTGGGGTTTGATTTAATGGACTGCTTGTCACATCCCTGTCACTTTTGCTGGATAATTCTACTTCACCCTGTCAGGTGAATGTGTGTGTGTGTGTGTGTTTGTCGGTGTGTGTGTGTGTGTGTGTGTGTGTGCAATGATGAAAGTAACCCTACCTACCTTTACTGGAATGACAAAATCTTGTAATACACTGTAATTAATTGAACAGACACATTTTTACCAGTATTATCACCTGACAATTCCCAGAGAGGTAATGGTTCCCATGGTGAGTACGCCTGACCACAAAACTCGCCTTTGGCCCAGTAAGTCTGAGAGAACTCAGAGAAGTGCATTATTTAAGGAATACGGTGCCATTTCGGATGCAATGTGACTGCTCCAGCATGACACTTTTTCTCATCCCTCGCACCACCTCCCTATGTTAAGCCAGCCAGCCACAGAGTGCCACAGACACTGATGAAGGCGTGGAGAAACACATGCCAAAAAGGCCCTTCTGCCACCCTCACTCTCACATCGCGACAATGATAGGCTGTCATCACACAGCGATCAGCATTGTCACCCATAACATGAGCACACACACACACACACACACGAAGGAACACATGTTCACACACGTACACACATCCACACACACGCACACACACACACACACACACACACACACACACACGAAGGAACACAAGTACACACACGTACACACATCCACACACACGCATGCACACACACACACGAAGGAACACATGTACACTCATGTACACACGTCCTCACACACACACACACACACACACACACACACACACACACACACACACACACACACACACACACACACACACACACACACACACACACACACACACACCAAGGACCCACGGCTGCGAAAATCTGCACCAGCCTGACAACAGTGACAACCAAGACACCCCTGTCACTTCAGTTATTTTTACACCAGGCCTGACAACTCATCAAAAAACCCTCTCGTAAGTGGAACAATATGAGACCACTGCATCAAGCATCAAGCCCATTAAACGCTATGTATTTGTCACACAGAAGATCTTATTATGCATGATCTGATATACCCAATTAAGTTAGAGGTGTGGTTTTATTAATGTTACTATGTAATGGTGGTGGTACAGTATTGAATGTGGGAATATGGAGATAATACTCTGGTCCAGCTGGAAACTGCAACATCACTACACCCTGGAAAGTGATCCCTGTAAGGATGATCAGTTTGCATGGTTTGGAATGCACTACAGATAATATCTGCTCAGGCTGTGTGTGTGTGTGTGTGTCTGTGTGTGTGTTTGTCTGTGTGTGTGTGTGTGTGTGTGCGTGCCTTTGTGTGTGTGTGTGTGTGGTGTGGTCTCAGGCTGGCAGGCGAGGGGTTAAGTCTCTGGCCCTGGCCGCTGTCAGGAAGCAGACAGCTGCTTTGTGATGCGCTTGATTGGCGGCCTCCGGTGCTAAAATCAGTGGCTGTGCCGTGTGATGTGTGCCATCCTGGCCATCATCTGAGGTGCAGTGCAGTTTGTCCGTGGCGTCGCACAAGGAAGCCTTGAAAATATTGCTGGCTGTCACTCAAAGGGGATGTAGTGGCTCAAACATCAACACCTGGGTTTTTTCTCTTCATAGATCTCCCGTCTTCTTCATCTGATGCTGTCTTCCTCATCAGAAAAGTCAGATACCAAAATGAGACACGAACATACAAAGCCTAAAAACATCTACGGTGCTTTCAGAAAGTGACCTTTTGACTTTTTCCACATTTTGTTGCGTTACAGCTTGAATTTAAATCAGATTAAATTGAGTTTTTTGTCACTGGCCTACACACAATACCCCATAATGACAAAGTGGAATTATGTTTTTCAATTTAATTACAAATTAAAAGCTGAAATGTCTTGAGTCAATAAATATTCAACCCCTTTGTTATGGCAATCCTAAATAAGTTCAGCAGTAAAAATGTGCTTAACAAGTCACATGATAAGTTGCATGGACTCACTTTGTGTGCAATAATAGTGTTTAACATGATTTTCTAATGACTACCTCATCTCTGTACCCCACACATACAATTATCTGTAAGGTCCCTCAGTTGAGCAGTGAATTTCAAACACAGATTCAACTACAAAGACCAGGGAGGTTTGCCTCGCAAAGAAGGGCACCTATTGGTAGATGGGTAAAAATAATACAAAGCAGACATTGAATATCCTTTGAGCATGGTGAAGTTGTTAGTTACACTTTGGATGGTGTACCAATACACCCAGTCTCTACAAAGATACAGGCGTCACCCTTAACTCAGTTGCCTGAGAGGAAGGAAACCGCTCAGGGATTTCACCATGAGGCCAATGGTGACTTTAAAACAGTTACATAGTTGAATGGCTGTGATAGGAGAAAACTGAGGATGGATCAACAACATTGTAGTTACTCCACAATACTAACCTAATTGACAGAGATAAAATAAGGAATCCTGTACAGAATACAAATATTCCAAAACATGCATCCTCTTTGCAACAAGGCACTAAAGTAATACTGCAAAAAATGTGGCAAA